>NW_027223324.1:9172471-9269607 GCF_030449975.1 Polyergus mexicanus
AGCAGTGGTATCAACGCAGAGTACTATTAAACGATGTAAGATTGTGATTAGTAAATATATTTTTTCTAAAGGATTATTTTTTTATTCTGTCACAGTTTTTGATCAATTTTAATCACATTTATTCAAAAATAGCGTTTACACATACATACATACATACATATATATATATATATATATATATATATATATATATATATATATATATATATATATATAATTAGAATACATTTCAATAATAACAGCGAAAATAATTGTTTTGATAATAGTTTCATGCGGTCATAAAACTAATCAATTATTTAAGAACAGAAGATTAATTTTGAACTCGAAAGATCTTAAAGACGATCGCTTTTCATGGTGCAAAAATAAATAGATTATAGATAGATCTATAAAGGGTAGTAAAAAATTAAAAATTAAGTTATTATAAATATTATTATTTAATTCATTCTATTAAATAAATTCATGTCTGATAACTCTTAAATTATTTCAGCAAGGAATGTGCAGATTTCAAAAGGACCTGAGTGTTGTCAATATAACGTCGTGGG
The DNA here is from genome assembly GCF_030449975.1 of Polyergus mexicanus. Taxonomy (NCBI): domain Eukaryota; kingdom Metazoa; phylum Arthropoda; class Insecta; order Hymenoptera; family Formicidae; genus Polyergus; species Polyergus mexicanus. The sequence goes on from NW_027223324.1 coordinate 9,173,014, forward strand.
CAATTTTACCTGCTCGGGACGAAAAAGCTTTGGAAGCAGCAGTAGCGACCATTGGTCCCGTAGCCGCCTCTATAAACGCTAGCCCGAAGACATTTCAGCTTTATCAGTTAGTATCTCATTTTATTTGCTCCGAAAAAAGAAACGCACTCGTGCAAATTGCTGCTAATGAGCAACTGACGTATTCGCGAATCGCGACGAACGTATCGCGATGTTCAAAATATATGTGATAATTTCAGACACCTGCTATTTATTACGCAAAACCACAGAAATTTTGCATTTGCTATAACTTATGGCGTTTATAGCTCCACTAATTGATATATGAAAGAAAAAAAATGCGCGTCAATGGAAAACGTGATATTACGATGCATTCAGCGTAAATTGAAAAAAAAAAATTATGTAGATAACTCGAGCAGAGCGATGACAAACGGTTTTCTTTTTTCTTGCGCAGATATCTAATCACAAGCGTAATCCAACAATAAATAAATAAATTCATATTTTAATCGATCTCTCGACATATATATCGGCGCGATTTCTCGAAATACTACGCAAACAAAAACGTCACTGTCGGTTTTACGTGGATTCAACTTTTGATCGATCGCAGCTGATTATTATTATCGTTACCAGGTGCGCATTTATTTGAACAAGTACTGATCTCACGTGATCGAGTTACATCGATATTTCAGCTTTTAATTACTTGACGATGAACTATCGTGCTATCGAGTCTACTAAATTCTGAGAAAGTTATTAATACCATAAAAGTTCTCCAATCGATAATTAATTAATTAAAACTTTACTTTGTAAAATTTTTATATACTTGATATTTATTTAAGAATAAGAATTTAAGTAATGATATTTAAATATGTTTAGATTTTTTAAATATATTCGAATGTTAAATTATTCAAGTCCCATAATATCCCCGACAAACTCGACTAATATACAATTGGAAATGGCGATGCTGCGCGTACTATCTTTATATGAAAGGCGTGAAGATTGAAAATTTTGCCCGAACCCCCACCGAAGAAATTGGTCGAATCGAGTGATAACCTTTTACTCATCGCCAATATGATAACCCTCATTCATTTTAAACGCCAAAACGCAGTCGTTGAACTTGATTCATTCTAAAGGATTGACACTTTCGAATGCTTGTGTCGCAAGTTTACAATAAATAAAGAAGACTATGTAATGTATATTAATTGGAAACGCGATCGTCAATAATAGCGTATATATAGTTCACGCGGGTACAATGTCGGTAATTCACATTTTCTAATTGGGGAACGTATTTCTCACGCGATGTATATTTTTCTCTTCTATTCCGATCTTTATTTCGCGTATCGGATTTGATATATGCCAGGATGTTTTGCTCCGCTTAGCAGAAGCGAATCATCTAACTTTAGTTTTTTATCAACTGCAAATAATTATCATTACATTTATACATCTCGAAAATTATCACATTTTACATATATTCGTATCAGAAATAACTCTTCAAATATTAATAGGTATTTTTATTTGTGTGTAGTAAAGGCGTCTATGACGACTACTTGTGCAGTTCAGACACAGTAAACCACGCGATGTTAATCGTCGGATACACGCCGACAGAGTGGATTCTGAAAAACTGGTGGGGCGACAATTGGGGCGAAAATGGCTACATGCGATTGGCAAAAAACAAAAATCGCTGCGGTATAGCAAACTATGCGGCTTATGTGAAAGTTTAAGATTCATTCCTCTTTAATACGGTCGCGAAAAAATCTCTCTTTTTTATTTGGGTATCTTAGAAAAATATATACATATAATATATTTATATTAATTATATTTTTATATCTAAATAAAGAGCATTTTATTTTGATTTTACGCAGCGCTCTCTTTTCCGATAATATTAAATAAATTGATTTTTTTCTATATATTTCTTATCAACTCTAACGTTTAAAAAGAATTAATGAAAAAAGTGATAAAAATATTATAGGTTCAATAATTCTACTCGCTGATATAATTCTATCGATGTTTCTACCATGGGATGGGGTCGAAGATCGCATGTATTCGAGCGATTAAACTTCGGGTAATTACTAAGGATCGCCGAACATTTATTACATAACAGCCATTGACCGCAGGACGGACGGTCGAATACCAGATACCAGACTTCCGTAACCACATAGGATCCCGGGGAAATTTAATCGAACCGTACAACCGCGGCACGATAGGAACGTGGAGACTTTGCCCGATCGAAAATTCTGTCCAAAGACGAAGTACACGACTAACCGGGACATATCACCATGGCATTTCCACAAAAGAGAGAGAGAGAAAGAGAAAGGGAGACAGTGAAATACACAGGAGGAGAGTGATGGACCAATTTGTATGTCCGTAGATAGATAGAACTCGATGGATACTAACCGTGTGACGCAACGTCAGGTGAAACCGTCACGTAACTGCATAATGCTACACAGTGATATAAATCCAGGGACGCATCCTGCAAATGATTTGCGTACACACGATTTGGATACGAGGAATAAAAATGAACTTTTGTCATGGAGAGGTAGAAACAATAATTGCACATTTTTCAACAATTAATATGTTACATTTAATATGCGTCATTATAATAAGAAAATAATGGACGCTAAGTATTTTCTGATTAGATCTGATCAGATAGATAAACGGATGTCGATCGCCAACGAAAAATTTTCGTGTATATCAGAGAGAGATTTCTTTCTTACATATCTTAAAGAGAGACATCAAATATATTTCCCGTCGAAATTTAATACGAATTCTACGAAAAATCACTTTGCATTCATGTCGCCGTAAAAGATAAATATACAGAAAATTCTGGCAACTTGCCATCGTTCGTTTCATAAGTTTCGCGCGATTAAACGTACAAATAATGGCGCGTCCCGGCAAATAAAAGTTTTATTCGAGCGATTGCACGTCACGTCCAGCGCGACACGATGATGCAGCAGCAACCCAACGGAAAGAATCCCGAGGAGCAATATGTTCGGAATGCATTGTCGCAGCTTGGGAAGCCCTCTCTCTGATTTTCCGATATCACATGCAGCCCCGAGACCACGCAAATTCCATCTCTCTGTTCGGAGGTCGGCTGCGATTCATTGTTCGTCAGATGGCAATGGGCGCAATCCGTCCCGGCGCATCCTCGATTGTTATCCGGCAACATCTCTATCTGTTTCCCATCTGTTAAACGACGTCTCGACGCATCCCGCCCCTCGAATCCCGGTCCTACCAGCTCTGCATCCTGCTGCTATCGGCAGCTCGATACAGACCAACAAGCTCGTCTTCCTCCTCGGAACATCATGAATTGAAATTTGACAAATTCTTCAGTATTCATATAATATTCGTATCATATAATATTTACTTGAAGAGGAAGTTATAAGAATGCAAAGGATTAAATAAAGAACCGAATCACATTTTAATAGAAATGCCAAATTTTAACGTATTTAATCGTACTTTAATCATATAATATTATATTTTTAAACACAGTTTTTTATTAAAAAATAATTTCAGAAAAAAGAAAAAATCTACAAAAAATTATCTTCATTGTATACATTAATAGTGCAAGTAATATATCCGACAAGTCGAAAAGGAGAGTCACTTCTATTCGATATTCTATCGATCTATCGTTATAAGAGGCAAAAATAAGAGACGAAGGCAACGAGAAAAAATAGAAAGAGAAAAAGCCGCGAGGCAATCGGTCGGCTTATTGTGAAAAACCCAAACGCGACGATGAGTCTCTTGCGGAGACTTCGCGCGGAATATAATCGTTCGTAATCGGATCAAGGGGAGTAACATCCTGATTTACGAACTTACTTCTCCTTCGCCCGAGTCTCCCCGGCTCTAATCGCCCTTATCTCTCATTCTCACGGCCTTCCGTCGCTTCTCTGGGGAGATCCGGAACAAGAATAACTTGAAGAAGGCGAACAGGTTGATGGTCGCCATGGGAAAATCGCCAGATCCTGCTTTTAACGTCACCGCGAATCGTCCGATCGATTTGCTTAGATTCGTTTTCACGTGACTCGTACGTCGCTGTACTCCTAATCTTGGAAAAATTCAATCAACTGATAAATGATGCTGTTCTATAAGATTTGCTAGCGATCTTTACGCTTCGTAACAGTAATAATAATGCTAACGACAGTATGAGCCAAGTTTGCGGATGTTACATTGTTGTTTACGAGATATTGTGATATATGACGATGCTGCAATTCGTTATTCAGCTCGCTGCATTATTCCGGTATATATATACATATATACGTACGCGCGCGTGCACGTACTTCGGACGCTCTTAAGGGACTCCCTGTCCTGGAGGACGATAAATTCTGTTGCTCTCACATTTTCCGTGACTCCTAGTACGTGAGAGGATAAGGATAAAGCGGACGATGAAAGCTCGCGGCGTACTGAAAATCCTCGTTCTTATTTATTTTCCCTTTTGTTCGCTTGCCATTCGTCATGCTGCTACGCCATGCCGGAACGAAATGAAAAACGTATTGGAAACGCCGAAAATGATCGCGAGTCACGTGGAAATTATGAAAGGGACATCCTTGTTCTGTCATCTGATATCGCGTCGTCGCGTAAATAAGATAACGATTGGGAAAAAATTAATTCCTCGTCGATACATAGAGTAATAAAGTCTTATATTTACCGCGAAAGATAATCACGTCGAATTTTAACTGGAATTATAATAAAGTTAATTTAGCTAAGATAAAGAAAGATATTTTGATTGTTGAATAATTAATTATTAATGGGATGTAGAAAATGAAAAAAAAAAAAAATAATCTAAATATTTTTCACATTTGTGAATATTTTCATTTTCTGTTGTGAATTATTTCTTACTTATTTCTTGCTTGATAATAAAGTTGTTACTTTCGTTTACTTTCCGCATATTTATGTTACGCATACATAAAAATTACATAAAATCTTCTAAATCACATTTCGAAAGAAATTATTTAACAACGCTTAATAACATTGATTCGCTGATAAAATATGGATATCGCGATATCGTAAACGCGGTATGCAGTACGTTTTAAAGCCAAGGTGGATAAACGGTGACGAGTATGCGAGATGCAAACATGCCCCTTATCGGTAAGATCGATTAAGCCGACAAGAAAGAGAGAGAGAGAGAGAGAGAGAGCAAGATTCAAAGATCGATCGTCCAAAACGACGGTGACGGGAAGTGTGCTTAGATACATATGTGAGACAGAAAGAGAAAGAAAAAGAGAGGATGCTCTCTTTCTTTCATTCGCGTGCGTACATATGACGCGATAAGTATTTTCCGGTGAAGGAAGAGCCCGTTGGATTTTCCTGTCGCGACGCTCCTCTAAGAAGGAGCATCCTTATCCTTATCCCGAAGACGAGCGTTACAATGGCGTCTCTCAGCCGCGCTTCCGTCATCTCTTCTCGAATCGAGTATCCAAACATTCATCGATAAATCGCATCTGTACGATAGAAGATGAGCCACCTGCTGTGCGAATGTAGCGAGGTGAATATTTATCCGACCGCGAAATGCACAAAAGGGATGTTATACTCCCCGATACATGTCGAGGGCGCCGATGCAGTTTCTTACATGCCCGCACGTTCGCAGATCGTAAAGGGCAACAAATTGCGCCTCGTGATAATAACGATAAGGTATGTTTTCGTATATTCTGTACCGCCGTAACCGCTTCGTACCCATTCGTTTTAAAGTGCGATAATATTATATTGGTTTAGCACAATGTTTCGTCAGTCGAATGATGTTGAATTAAATCGTACAAGTCTTAATTTGATATTTTCATTATATATTTTCTTTTGTTTGTTAATTGTCCGTAAATTTCAATGAGGATATAAATAAGCAATATTATAAATTATTAGATATAAAAATATGTAGAAGAAAAGTATAAAAGCAATAATATAAATACAAAAAATAGGATAAATATGCAGAGAATGTGCAGAACCATATATATTGTATACTATATTAAATAAAATTTATAATAATTTAATATGTTATTCCCACGGTATATATGTTTACTAGTAAAAATAAGTGTCATAAACAAACAAATAAAACAAAATATAAAAATAATTATATAAACAGATAAAAAATACATAAATATATTTTTCTATTGCGTTGAGATATATTATATTTCATTAATGTTGAGATATATTATATTTCATCATAAGATGATAAGCTCATAGAACGGTATCGAGCAAATGTTATAGATATCATTTTTTTAAAAAGACTCGTTAATTCTCTTTTGATCAGATTTAAACTTAAGGACCTGTGAAATGACCCTGCCAATCGCCTTTAAGCGACTTCTTATGAAAAAACTGCACAAAGATAATACGACGATGAAGTGATCTTTGCACGAGAAGAGCGATTTAACTTCAATCATCGAATCATTTTTGCAAATACCGAGAAAATCGTATGACATATAAAATGGATACTCATCTTCTCGGTTTTTGTTCTATCACGTTGCACAAAATTCGCTTTCTTTTTCGAAATTGTAATCATTCTTGTGTCTGCTCATCTATGGATCCAATTATTTTCCTTTTGAGAAAGAAAGAGAGAAAAAAGAGAGAGAGAAATATATATTAATTTTATTTCAAAACTAGATTACAGAAAGGAGTAAGAAAAAAATAATTTTCAGAGAAGTACCCATTAGATTTTATCAAAACTCGTTTAATCAAAAAAAACTATTCTTCTTATCTCTCTCTTTTTCTTTCATCCTGTTTTTATTTTTATCATTTTAGAGTTTAATTACCTACAGTGTAAAGTTCTTGAAATTGATATAGAAAAAAATATATAATAGCAATCTTATTAGAGTTTAATATGAATATTCTTGTTTTTATTCTTTATGAAACAATGCAGAAATATTTCTAGTTTGTTATTGTTTGTTTGTATGCTCCAAATACTGGAGCAAAATGATTAATTTTTCATTCATCTATACAGCGCGATATAGCCGAGAAGGTCTGTAATTGTCCAATTATCCATGGCTTATTATCGCTTCGTTGTTCATTATATAAGAGCGTCCGTAACTGACGGCAATTTTAAATTACTGTTGCCCACGCAACAATAAAGTTTTGCGCTGCCATTGGTTCGCGTCAAATCCTCCACCTTTGACGACATCGCGTTAAAGTTGACGAAACCGCGTATCGTTCCCGTTACACGCGACGGAAATTAAATCCCCCGGAAAGTTTGCGACAAAAGATTTGTCTGACAATTCTCACTTCCTCGTTTATTGTTAAATTCGTGAATTAGTCGTATAATCCGAGGCAATTGGAGGAAAAAAACTTATATTTGTTAGAAATACAGTTCCTGTAAAGTAATGAAAAATCTGTATGTTAACCTACGCGTGTGTAAGTATAACGATCAAAGAATATAAAAATATTCCTTATATTAAAAAAGGATATAAAAATATTTCTTATATTTGCGGATATTCGAATATTTCTTGTATGTTATGATAAATTTAGAAATATTGTTGGGACTTTGCCGAGCAAACTTAGCCGTCACCGATTTGACTGTGCCCTTGAGTCGTGATTCTATTATTTAGCGTTATTATTGCCGGAGTCTCTCGCGGTTTTTGTTTTAGTGTTATCGTCGAAGGTTCTGGAACGTACGTGCCCGATATCGAGGTCCCCCTGGAACCCCGTATCTCACGGTTGGGTGGATCGAGAAACTCGGCCCGCGGGGGAGCGGGACCGAGGGGGTGGGGGTGTGAGGGGAAGGGGAGGGAGCAACAGGCGAAAGGCAGTATCCGTATTTTTGGAATTAGACAAGCCGTGGCCGTTATAAGCGATAGAGTGAGCGAGTTTTGAATTAACGATTCCTTTTATACGGTGACGAATAAAGTGACATTGTGAACGATCGAACGTAGTGCATTTCCACCCCAAAATATTCTCCCGCACTCCGAACTCCCACAAGCGGACTCCAATCGAGCGAGTTGAAAACCTTCTACTTCGGCGAGGCCCTAACAAATATATATTTTTTTTAAGTAAGAAAAATGACATACATAATTTAAAAAAAAATTTTTTTTTTTTTTACTATCTTCTTGTAAATGAATATAATTTCAAAGATATGGAAAGTCATGAATTTATATTTGTGTATGTGTGTATATAAATATAGGACAATTCAACGCTGGGAACCACAATTTATATACATATATATATATATATATATATATATATATATATATATATATATATAAAGTTTTATTTAGTCTCTCATTCAACAATATGGCAACACGATAAATTTTGTTGATAAAATATTGACTGCGCATATATATATGCGCTTTTGTTCCTATCAAATGACAAACATAAAATATTATTATACATTATTTGAATGATGACGTTACATGCGCGCGTAAATCAGTTCGAAAAATTATACATTTGATAATACCGAAAATAAGATAACATAAACAAGCACCGTGATTTTGCAAATGAGAGCGACGTGCACGAATTACAGATTACACGCGTGTAATTCATATCCAGCGCAAATTACAGGATAATTCAACGCTGGACCACAATTTGCGAATCATAAAGTCCGATGAATTAACAAAACGAGAACAAAAAAAACACTCAAATATCGAAATACGGGACGCAAGAAAGACTACCTTCATTGCAATTATTATTGTCAAACAGATAGAAATGTGTATGTGTGTGTTAAGGCGCTTAGTGCTTTTTTTTTTTTTTTTTTTTTGCAATTGCTACTCTTCTTATACAAACTTTTATCGCATGATTTATTAAACTAAAAGTATGAGGCGTAAAATTCAAATGCAAACGTGTTTCATGCTACAATGTTTTCCAGCAAAATGGCGTTATCGAAAGAAAGCGACTCACTATGCTCGATAAATAAATAATCTTGGCGCCTCAAAAAGTATTCGTCGCATTTACGATTTAAATTCGCTTGTATATGTCAGAAAAAAAAAGAAAAGATAAATACTTGACATTTCCGGATTAACGAGATGGGTCATCTTTCACGAGAAACGAGATGAGCACTCCGATGAACCACGATTTGTAAGCCTCAACTCAAAGAAACGCTGACACTAATCTGCGGCGAACCATATGTCAGTCTTTTTGCAATAAACATTCGCTTTATAAGCGCACTCAAATAAGTGTAATCAAGCGATACGAATATGTGTCATTTTGTTACTATTCGAGCTCAAATTCAAAAGAAAGGAATAGTTATAATCTCAGAAATTATTTTTGATGAGTCATGACTTTCTCTCTCTCTCTCTCTCTCTCTTTCTTTCTTTCTTTAGAACAGAAATAAGTTATAAAAGTAAAACTGGAAATCAATAATAAAGACATTTAAAAATATAAAATTCAAATTAATTTTAGCTTTCGATTATACATATGAAATATTCATTTCATCTTTTAATAAATCTATAAATATATCTATTAAAAAGAAAGAAACATTAATTTTCTGTTATAAAAAAAAAATTAATGCACGTATATATAGCAATTTCGAAGATATATGCTTTCTATCTATACATAAATCATTCACGAAAGAAAGTTAAAACATTTCATCATATATATATATATATATATATATATATTTTATCTCGCTTCATAATATCAAAGAACTACATTGATCTCATCGAGAGAAACAATCTTTTACGGTTCACCGAGATGTCAATAAACGAGCAAGACACCTTCCACCAAAGCGGCGATAAACTCCAACCTACTAAAACAGATTTGAGATTTCAGGAACCGCCAATGAACCACCCGTCTCATCGGCAGCATGTTCGCGGCGCGTGCTTGAGCTGATATCAGCATCGCCCTCGCCCTCATCCAATCCGTATTGGTCCCGGCGGCTGCGGAGCAAAGTTCACGCAGCCTCTACAGAGTCAACTACATCACCGGATCGTCGTAACGATTCACCTCCAGTCTCCGTGAATGCGTCGTTGAAGACGTCGGTCGATCCGGAAGAAAGTCGTCCTCGGGAATCGATCCGCGACACGATCGGATGTCGACCTTTCCTCACGTTCGTACAAAAGTCGCTGCCGACTCTGCAAGTTGATATTTGCAATGCAGAAATATAATAGTGTTTAAAGAAGTAAGAAGAATGAAGCTGTAATCGACAACATAGTTCCATAAATCACAATCTCGCGAGATATCGACTCGCTGATTGTAGTGACCCATCTAATCTGCTGCAACTTTGTAAATAAGATTGATATATTATTACGTAAATTGGATAGTATCAATGAAATTTTCAGAAGAAAAGAGAATCCCTAAAAGATCGACATAACTCGAATGACATAAATCGACTTTAAAAATTATACATATATTATATATATTATTTTCGCACGAAATATCCATGCATCAAAGACAAATCCTAATTTCTAGGCTTAAAAATCGCCGATAAAATATTCGACATTTTCTTCATGATATATAGAGGCCACTGAATGTTACAGAATATATACCGCCGATTAAATTCGACGTCCATCAAACTCGGTGTCGACGAAATAGTTAAAATATTGTCGAAACATTATTGAAATCAGCTAAAGAAGAAGACAAATTAAAGAAGAATCGATTTAGATCAATCATTGTCTGAATTGCGATAGAAAAATGCATCTATTTATGGCCTTTTTTATTATGTTCCTAACGGACGGCATTGTGGCCGACTGGTCAAAGATGACCAATCCATTGATAAAAGTATGGTACACATTGGTCCCTCATTCGTCGTCCGAATTATTGACTAGTGAGGAAAACGACTGCATCGGTTGCGCGCAGAATAAGGTCAACATAATCGATCCCGACCCGTTCTTGACCGAACTGAGAGTGGAGTACGCGAAGCAGCAGATCCTGAAGAAGCTGCGGCTGTCGAAGCCGCCCGAGGTCTCGATGCCGCTGTCGACTTTGCCGAAGCCTTTGATAAACGGCAATGTGCTCGAGCTTCGACCAGGAGCACCGCCCGAGCCGGAAAAACCGGCGGAACATTTCTACGGGAAAACTGATCAGGTCATCGTATTCCCGAACGAAGGTACGATTTTGACGAGTCGAAGTAGATTATTTAATTTGTGATTATCCATTTTAATCTTAAAATTGGTACAGAGAAAGAAACTATTTGAGGTAACAATAATATATATATCGTATTTTCCTGCTGCTCAAAAGAAAAACATTGAAAAAAAATTTATTTTATCCCAGAAAGATGTCACACAAGCAATTAGGTGATTGTAACGTATATTTAACAAAGCATAAAAATTATCTTGATAAATGTCTTATACGTTTTTACAATTTTGTAAAAAACATATACGAGAGAATTATAGATGAGAATTTATCACATACTATATCTCTCACGTGTAAAGTCGAAAAATTTCTTAAACACAAATTCGTGAAAGAAAATTTTAAAAATATTTTTCGTTTGCATAGTTTTATATTTGTAGGCTGTTCCGAAAATATTCAACCACTTGCAGATTGTTAATGAACGGTTATTCAAGCTCAATTTCTAAATAGATAAAAAGTGAAGAACGAATAACATGTGAGAAAATACACATCGTTCGCGAATATTGAGCGTTATTCTCATAGTACAGTCCTAGTCTCCGAATGCTCGAATGCGAAATAAAATGAATATCGAGCGTTCGCATTTTTTTCGAAGCAGTATAGATGAAGTGAATCTGCAAATGAACTATTGTACCAGAAACGTATCCGAGTACTTGATCGATACGACGGGAAAATTAAAAAATTTATAATAAATCGCAAGAATGTGTGTCCGCGAGTAATAAGCTATTAAATTATTAAATAAATTTGCGTATATAATTTTTACTTTATTTAATTTTTCTAAATAATGGTTCAAAATTATAATAACCAAAATTATTTTCGCGATTAAGTGCTAACATCGTTATTAAAAATTATTAAAAATTTAAAAGCTCTGAATTTTAATCTCTTTACGCGACTTGTATCGCAACATTAAGTATTAAATTTTCTGCGTCATCATCCATCATTCAATTTCACATTCGCACACATCCAGCGTATTCACACGCGAAGCTGACCATCTTGCATCGAAAGCTCACCTCACCGACAAGCTCGTTTCTTTCTCTTTATGTACAGCTGGCTGGCCGTTCCTCTCGACAACCCCTTCTTGTCCAGCCAGACGAGAAACACCGACGGGGATATGAATATTGCGTAATTGCACGGCTCTCTCGAAATAAACGAGAACCGGTAACAATGACGGCGTTTCTCTCTCGCGGCACAGTACTTCTGGATAGAGGTACCACCGACGACCGACTGGGACCATGAATTTCAAATTTTCCGCGGCGATGCAAATACGGAAACCGCGCGAACGATGCACGTACGAATCCCGGTGGCGCGGCGGAAATTTACCTCGAATTACGACGCGAAATCACGGTTCCGACGTTTTAATCGTCCGTATGAATCATTTTCGATGTGCTCGGCGAATTTCTTAAAGTCACGAAGAAACCTTTCTCTTGATGACTCGTCCTATCCGCAGACCTCTGTTATTTCAGGATTTTCTCGAACACATAAACAGAATAGAAGAACGAAAAATTGAGTGGATAATCAACGCAGCTTTTCGTCTATGTTTTTATCACGCGACGCGACGATTAAAAATACCAAGCATTAAATGCAAGTATATATACGCGTCACGCGAAAGTTTTTACATTTAAAGTCAGCTGTTTCCATTTTGGCATTTTACCGCGTCATGCAATTTTATTCGCAACGAATGCATAATTTACGAACACGTAATTTCTTGCCACGGAATGTAAGAATACGATAATGGTTCATTGGCTGCACGAATATGTTAAATATTAGTATCCCGCATTTTCTTTTCACATTTTTTACGCAGTGTTTCTCGTACACGCTATTGTGACTAACAAAAAACACCGACCATGATTACGATGCTTTTTAAATTTCTCAAATAAAAATCAATATATCCCTTTTACTATTCTAGAACGAACTCATCTCTTATCTTCTATATTATGCATATAATTGTTTATTTCAATCTTTGTATATTTGTATCTTAAGAAAAGGAAAGAGGGAAAGACAAATTTTTATTATTTTTTAGAATTATCAATCTCATATCTCTTCGATTATAGTTTGTTATGTCAATCTCTTTATGCTCTTGTAATCGCATTTCATTTTGCGTGGAAGTGTTTTCGTTTTTTTGGAACCATTAGTTTTAACAAACAAGTTTTAATTTTTCAAGCATCACGCTATCGAATTCTCTGTTCTCTAGATTATTTAATAAAATTTAAAAAAATTTTAAATTCCGGGATTAATTTACGATATCTCTATTCACAATTCGTGAACCAATGTTTTCTGTATTCGTATTCGCAATAATACCAGATTTAAAAAGGAAGAAATGTATAATCGTGTTTCTGCACACTCGCGATGACATGATGTTAACTGTAGCCCGCAGCCATTAGTATCCAATGACACGACATTACATATATTTTATATCTTCCTTTCCGATACGAAAATTACACAAACCGATCCGGCGTAGTCCAATTCACTTTTTATCTAATACCAACATAAATCTAACGCGGGCGCACTACACGCACGCACGTATATAAGTCGTAATATCAACGCGGAACATTCGGTCTCGTTATTCCGCAGTGATTTCAGCGCGAGAGCTACAGATTACGTTGGTCGAGGCCAGCGAACCGAAAGTGTTCATCGCGCAGTCAAATTCGCGACATCAGAAAGTAGTTCACGCTCAAGTATGTCCTGGAGATACGTCGTAATTCGTTCTGCGAATATCTCGACCCGGAAATCGTGCATGTAAATGTAAAACTTATGAGCTTCGAGGATGCACGAAGGAAAACCAATATGAGCAAATTTTTAACGTTTCGCGAAATCAGCGATATCTCACATCTATGCTACGATAATCTTTGAGTGATCTGGAAAATTGTTTACGTTCCGACCAATGTCTTATAATATTGTATATCGGCAAAATTCAATATACTATTTTTTTAAATTATTTGTATTTGATAATTTGATAATTTTATAGTATTATAAAGAAACTATGGAGGATTTCCTGGGAAAGAAGGAGATTCGTATATGTTTAATGTATAAATATTATTCTCATTTTGACGGATGCAATAAACACGCGTGTATCGAGCGGATGAGAAAAATACATGATGTACACCGAGAAAAATTCGGCGCGCATGTAGATATACTGCTACTGACATTTGGCACGTGTTATGTAAAAACGATACGGATTCACTATAATGCCTGACGTTGTATAATCCTTGGCTATAAATCATGCAAAATTGATGATCGGTCGCGGTGTTGATCAGCCAAGAATCCGTTCGGAAATAATTTCGACGCGCTTGATAGCGCGTTACATCGCGGAATCGCTATGGAAGTCGGCATCGATTAAAAGTTGTAAAACCGTTTTTCATGTCAATTTTTATTATCAAAAATCAATGATTTTAATTTAATAAAAATTGAAAATTGATTTTTAAAAATTGATCGAAAATTAATTTAATTGAAAAAGAGCAATCTAGAACTTTTATTGTAATAAATTGCAAAATTCCTCCTTCATGTATATCGCGAAAAAACAAATAGTTTAATAATTACAATCCAACAAATATATATATATAGAAAATATAAATGGTTAAAAATAATTATTAAATATCTTGTTTCTTTTTCTCTCTGTCTCTGTATAATTCTTCTTTACAATAATGGATTTCTTTTTATCGCACGTGGATGATTCAATTATCAATGTTCTGTTTAACTTCACATTCACTTATCGCACATGTTCGCTCAGAAATATCCTTTGCCGCACTTTGACCCGGCTTTGTCGACGGCCTTTTAAAGCGCACTTTTCCACATAATTGTGGTTCCATTTGAGGCTTACTTCGAGTATCATTGTAAATTGCAGACCGATCACGTAAAGCCAAAGGCGTAATCTCAAAAGTCTCGAATAACTGAGTTTCCAATATCATTCGTTGGCGTACTAAATTAATTTGTAATAGGATAGCCCGCAAATATGCGTTCGTCATAGAGAATAGGCAACCGGATAGCTATCTGATACTCTCACGTCAAATGAGAAATATTAAAATTATCGATAAGATAAAAAATAAAATAATTTATATTCGCACATCGTTTCTTTTTTAAGAAACAATTTTTCTTCGCGTTAAATATATTCTTGATAAACGAGATTTAAGGATTCACTGTTCTTTTCTTTTCCCTTTATTTTTTAATTATTTATTAATAATTTTTCCATTTATGTTTTTACATCAAATATCCTAAGTTCACCTACATATATATTTCTAAAATTATATAATAAAACATGTTTATATATATATATATATCGCGTTTAAATATATCATTTTCCACATCTAAATTAAAAAAATCTCAAAGTGTCAGGGATCAAAGAATTTGGCAAGAAAAGTCAATTCATTATCTACGATCGGATTTTCTTTTCGGCCCTTTGCGTGAAATCTCCCAGTCAAGCGAGTTTACTACGCTCTCTCGAGAAAACGATCGAAATCCGATGATTTCGTGTGTTACAGGTGTAGACCATTCGACGAAATATCGTCAGAGCTCGAATCACATAACGGGCTTCAACTCGGCGGCCTGTTTCACGTTTAACCTGTCGAACGAGATGCTATACGTCGACGTGACTTCGGCGGAACTCTGGTTCTACAAGGAGCAGGTTGAGAATGATGACGAGCTCAACCAGACCTTCGTCCTATCCGAACTCGATCATTGGGATCTGGGCGGCAGATTCGAAAAGAACACCGTCATGGCAATCTTCGAAACCGACATTAGAGGTGGGTAAATGTCGGATAGAATTCTACCCTCTTCCACCATCCCCTTCCGTCCATCAGTCACGAATCCATGCCGCACAGAAATCTTCCACTGCGAAATTTCGTTATCCCGTAATCAGTGCAAGCACTTGCGAATCAGTCCCCCATTGCACATCACATTTTCGCTTCTTACCGAAAATTTGATACAAATGACAAAAAATAATTTTCTCATATCGCGGAACAATTTATAATATTTATCGCCACGAGATGTGATTATCGAAAATTTGAATTTAAAACAGGGATTTATCAACGAAAATTTATACGACAAGATATCATCGTTGGCATTTAAAAATCGTGAGAAGCGAATAATGGATACAATACAAATAAGCACATAAGAAAAGGAATTTATAACAATTAACATTGGTTTCTATCGTCTGCTAAAGATTACCGAAGTTGTTATTTAGCTCTGATATGAAGGACTTTAGACCGATGAAACAATAAGCCGAGAAAAGCATTTCTACAATGATATTGCCTCTTGTATAAGTAAATTATCACAATGTAAATATGATTTATTACCCTAAATGATGGTCTGAGTGAATTAAAGAGATAAACATTTATTCTTCTTTCATACAATTGACATAATTTCATTTTGTACTACATTTTACGATTAATACTTTAATTAATATTTCTTCAGTAATATTCACAAGTGTTTACCAGAAAAGTATTACTTAATAATGTTGACAAAAAATTGCATGTAGAGTTTTATAGGCAAAAATTTACCCTCTAATTACTTAGAGTAATTTAATTAATTTGGAGTAGATCGTATTTTTTCTATAAAACGTTGGGGGTTTTGCGATGTACAACGAATTTCTCTGGATTCGTCATGCAACGCTGCATATCATGAAATACCAATCTTTTTTTCTAGAGGGTTGGGTAAAGACAGACATAAAATTTATGGCGAAGAAATGGATAGATCGACACCGATTGAAACACGCCGTTCAGATAGCTTGTACCACCTGCTCGACCGACCACGACATCGCGCCAGTATCCGTCGAACAAACTCTGAAGCCGTTTTTGGTCATTCACACGGCGCCGTTGCCGCAGAAAAATAGGCCTAAAAGGAATTTGAATTGCCTGCCCGAGATGAAGGAGTGTTGCCGAGACGATCTCTATATTAACTTTCGAGACATCGGCTGGAGCGACTGGATTCTGCATCCGAGCGGATATCACGCGTACTTTTGCCGAGGATCCTGCTCCACAGCAGCATCCTTAACTATCAGTGGTTCATCTTATAACAACGTTATTAGGGTGAGCGCTCTTTTTCTTACATTTTTCGAAGTCGCGGTCAAAGATTTAATTAACAATGCTTAATCATACGGATGTAATTTGAAATAATTTAACAGTGGAAATATTTTTCTCCTTCAAGCAGTATTAATAACACTGATGACATTAGTATGTGAAAAAGGTTACTACTACTAAATTTAATTAATTTTGTGATTTTGTGATTTGTCGTATAAATTTAAATTTTTTAAATAAGTACTTAAAATTTATTTATATTTTACTTATTTTTAAAATAAATGCTTGTAATTTAATATTTAAGATTTTGAAATTTTTCAAACGAGAAGATAATTATCTACTTGCTATATATATTTATAAAGATATTGTCTAATAAATATCGTTCTCAACTTTATTTCTTTTATTTTTTAACACGACTAATATATTTTTCATTATACAGTATCATTCAGTTTCCCTTATTATCGCTAAAAATTGTTATTTTATTCTTATGTCTCATATCAATATCTTTCACAATTATATGAACTCTCGGATAATAATTAGCTAATCTTAATGCGATTATATTATTGGCTATTCTGTCCCATCTACATTACAATTTATGTATGTTGCATAGAAGGAAAGAAATACTTCCGTATTTTATCTGTTTAAATAACGTGGCAATTTCTCTTATCTCGCTCATGTCAGATCGTACGGAGCGCAGACGCGTAACAACCGATTATCGCGCTGCGGAAGAAAATGTGTCGTCAGAGTAAGATTTATATTCGTTTTTTCTTTGTAAAAGGAAGTGGCGCGGAAAAGACGCTGACGTCGCGTGTCTCTCACTATTTCGAAAATTGCGTATCTCTCCGCGGTCTTACCGGCGATCGTATAGCGTTACATAAACGCTGATATGTCGAAGACTTATTAATTTTGTTGATAACAGTCTCGGAAGCTAATGATTGGAAAACTATTCCACATTATTTCGTTCTATTGAGAAAATTGTTAACGTCTTAAACATTCCTATCTCGAGTAGAATTTTATCTACAAATTTGGTTTCCATGTGTGATAGTACTCGAACGAAAACTTAATCGAACATGTTCCCATGATCCTTTGTGTTTCTTTAATACGAAAATTTGTCATTAAAAGAGAGGGAAGTTTCGCACATAGCTCTTTTATAATTCTAATTCTATAAAAAATGTTCACACCAGGCAAAATAATTCTTTCCTATCTCTTATGGCCAATTTACGCTTTACTTAATGTTAAAAATATAATCGTGCTGCATAACCGCGTCCTTTATTACCCGCATTAATTGTTAATAAAAGTCGGGAGGAGGCACTCTTGTTATACTCGCGGCACATAACGTAGATAATATAGTTTGCAACTTGTAACGATAATAGGGCGTTAAGACTCCATTATCACGCAACGTAAAACCCCATTAACTTACGTCTATGCTTTCTGCCATATACGAAGCGTGACGCGAGAAATATCGTTTGCATACGCGAAATGGAGATGATTTTCTTACGTTCAATAGCCCGCGGGCGACTGAAAAGAACGGTATATTCGCTCTCTACCGCTTCTCACATCCGTTCTCCCTTTCATTATTTCTCACGAAACGTCTCACTATTATAAAACACCGAGCATTGCGTCAAGTCGCGCAAAAATGATTAAAATTTATTTCAATTTTGACAGTCAAATTTCTAATTAATCTAAAACTATCTTCCGGAATAAGAGCAATGTATTAATTATCTAATTTATTATTGCGGAAATTAAATAAAGTTTATAATTAATTTTAAACAACTATTAAAAATTTCTCTTAAAAAAGCAGTTACATCTGTATCTCAATTATATTCATATATTTTTTTCTAATTTCTCAACGAAATTATTTTATTCTGTAAATATCATATTTAAAAAAAAAAATATTTGAGAACAAAGAGATAAAAAAAGTTTCATCATATTTATATGTTCCATACAAAATTTCTTTCATATTTTTTATTATAATTTTAAGTCTGTTTCCACATAGTTTTATAAAATTTGAGCTGAAAAGTTATATCAATGATAAATTCATTCTACTGACAATCGCAATTCTCAGAAATTATTAAACGCAAAAATATGCGTTACTTCTTCTTGCAGAAGTTGTTGACCAAGGATGGGAGCCAGCAGAGGAGTAAGATAGTGCCGTGTTGCTCGCCGACGCAGCTCGCTCCGCTTCAGCTACTATACATCGACACGAACAACACGATCACGCAGAAAACATTGCCGAACATGGTGGTGGAGGCTTGTGGTTGCATGTGACGTCGTATTGTCCCGAAGACGGACGGAGTGACGGACTAGTTACTCTCGGTTGCGAGAAGGACGAGACGATTGATCTCATGCTCTCACCTCGTACCAAGAGATTCTCGCTTGCGCTTAATTACCGCGAGTCTGAACTTTCGCTCGGGTGCTAGCAAAATCCGTACGTCTCGTTTCGAAGAGATCGGTCGTGTAAAAACGCACAGGATCAATGATGACCGAAGCGTTGAGATATCACGGCGACAATTAGGAATAAGAGCACATTGTCGTTACGTCACGCTATCGGCAAGCTCACTCGCTTTATATTATGTATATTACATTATAGATAAAATTATCGTCGATCCGTGAATCTTCTACAATCGATATCTTTCTATTTTATTCGTCAACTGATTTGTATCGTTTCGTAGAGAATATTGATAAATTTATCCATAATTTTTACAGTGTGAGAATCACCGATAAAAGACACGATATTAACCATAAATTTCAGTAAAATATTCGAATGACAAATCATAATAAACGGATATAATACCTACGTATTATAATATGTCCGTTCGATAATATAACACAATACGACAAAACATGAGTTTACATGATGCAAGTACGTCTTTACGTGAAATCTCATACTTGGGTTGATTGCCCGAACCGCGAAATCGACTCGAGCGAGCGCTTGCGGTACCATGGGAAATTAAGGCGTAAATTAAGGTGAGCCGAACCGTGGAGAGAGCTCGTTACGTATTTTAGCGTAGATACCGACACCCTCGCGTATACCCGTATGTACGTCTACAAGGCCGATAGCGAGAGACCCTTCGGGCAATTTCGACAACGAACTTTATCCCGTCGCGTCTGACTATGTTAGGTCTTTTCTACTGTTTCTATTGCGAATCTCCATCGAGAACCTTCTAGCGAATATATAAAGACCTTACGATTACATCCTGACAAATTGCTCTCTAGTGTAATACACTGAGAAAAACAAGTTATCAATTTGATTAAATTTGTCCAACTAATTACTATTTCTTTGTATTTCTTTAATTGAAATATTTAAATATTTAAATCAAATACGATATATTAAATCTAACATGACGTATATTTAACTTAAATACTTAAATATTCCAATTTAAAAAAAAAATACAAAGAAATAGTAATTAGTTGGACGAATTTAGTCAAGTCAACAATTTTTTTTTCTCAGTGTACGATATACGATCTAATTTAATTCTTCGTAGAGAAAATTATGAGATTAGAGTAATTTGCAGGGGAATATCTTTCAGCTCGATTTCTTATCTGACTGACCTCATCCTCGGACAACCTTTTCTCTTCGGTTATAGATTATCGTCACGTTTTAAGAAATTATAGTAAATAATGTTGTCTTATTATTGAGACGATATAATAATTTTGTATAATATATCTGATGAATGGATTGAGCCGCCTAAATCAATTGAATTAAATACTCTCGGTCATTTCGATATGAAAAGTCTATAAGAAAAATATATCTTCTGCGTATTAATTCCTGTCCTGAAAAAATTGCGAAACTGTGTAATGAAATAATATAACATGTACTTTTCGAAGACGGCGACAATTTTGAACCGACGATACAACAAACAACGGACTAGAAGCCATACAGTATTTTCACGGGAAATTATTCAGCGCACAATCCGTTAATTGGGCCCGATTTGTATTTAATTTAGCCACATCGTGACACGTGTATTTGTAGAATTTATTTATTACTAGGACTTTTAACGTAGTCGCTTTGTTGTTTGACAATTGGCTCACGGGCACGACTGCTGCAAGCAATACAATGCAATAAAATACAATAGCGATTATTCTAGAGATAAATATATGGCATAATATTGATAAGTATATTATTAAACAACAAACTATAAGCACCGACTGTAGTTGACACGCCAAGATAAACGACGAGAGCTTGTCGGAAGCTTCCGAAGCAATAAAAGACGGCCCGATATTATCGAGAAGCGAGATAAGTATATTCGCGGGAAATAAATTAATTTTTTCCTGCAATGTCGTTCAAGTACACAAAAGCACCGAAATTGACTTATTTTCTTTCATATTTCAATCTTCACGAATCTTCCTCCAATTCACTTTAATTAATCTTAATTTAATTAAAAATAATATTGTTACTATATAAAGATCTTAATAAAATTTTAATTTTTCTATCTCTGAGGTTATATATTATTTGTATTACGTGTGATCAACTTTTTCACTAGATGTGTTTATGTTATAAATAAATAAATATGTAAATAATGTATTATTGAATTTGTAATATATATTTTAGTCAAATTCATTCGCGCAGAATTTAATATTATAGCACGCAAAATAAAAAAAAATTATTAATATATGAGCTGTATTTTCTGTATGCAATATTTTTATGATATATATATATATATGTATGTGTGTATATACATCAACCGGGATCTGTCGAAATAAGTCGCGTTTAAACTCACGTCACATATTTTTCAGCCACGCCCGAAAGCCCGGCTAGGGAGAATTCATCGGAGGCGGATGAGGGCAAAAACTGTGGACGAACTTCCGCGCGGCTTCGAGAGTGGATTAGCGGGTTCCTTTCAAAAAATACATTTCACGTTTCCTCCCCCTCCTTCATCCCTCTGGCGTAACGCTCGATAAACCTTTCCCGAGTAAATCCATCTCGCCCGGTTTCTCCCTCGGCACCATGTAAATATATCATTCGTGTTTTGCTGTACGGTGCCACGTCTCTGCAAATGAATTTCCTGGAGCACTTCCTTCCTCCGTCCGGGAGACAGACACAGAAACGGTGGCGAGGAGGAGGAGAAGGAAGAGAACGAGGAAACGAAGGAAAGAAGAGAGAGAAAGAGGCAAGGGAAGAGAGAATGTGGCAAAGTGGAGTAGGATGGCTACGAGGAAGTGAAGAGAGACGGGATAGGAAGTGGAAAAGAGAACAAGTACCAGGCAGAGAGCGAGAGACAGTGGGTAGCACTGTACCGCGGGATCGAAATCGAGTATGTCCTTTAGAGACATTTATGCAACAGGGAAGTAATAGTTACCGCGACTCTGTACGAAACAAGTGTATGTCTTTGGTGACACCAACGAGATAATGTAATCTTCACTTACATGAATCTCCCTGTCTTTCGTTTTGCTTTCGTATCGAATTCTCGTTATTCATTAAGGACAGCTCTTTTTATATTTATGATTCCAAACAGAAATCATAATATTACTGCAAGAAGTAATACGTTTTTCTCTTCTGTTTATTCTTTCAATATATATAGAATTCATACATGTTAAATTTGCATCCTAAAATATTTCTTTTAAATTTTTTAAAAATAAAAATTTTCTATTTTACGCACACGCAATCTTATTTTTAGAAAATTTAAAAGAAATATTTTAGAATGCAAATTTAATATGTATTAGTCGAAATAGATATTGGCATTACAATAGATTAAATGTAATGTCTCATTAATTTGTAATATATTTATAATTTATGAAAATTAAAGAGACGGAAATGACAACTATAATATTAAGAATCGACACGTCAATTTTTAATATTTAGAACGCGAATATAATATATGGTAAAATAATAATTATATATATATAATTTTCTCTTATCATAAACACATATGTGTGTTTAGTTAAAGAAATAAGGAAACTGAAAGATTTCCAACCTCAGCGACTTTATATAAAAATGCCAAGGTGCTTATATACTTATGTGCTTCAATATGTATCCTAACATAGTATATGGAGTGAGCTATTATGGTATATTTTTACACACATAAAAATATAAATTATTTTATACAAATTTTTTATAAAATTCCTTTAACTCTAATATAAATTAATGTAGATAACACACGGGTGTAAAGAAAGAATTTTTTGTTTAACAAGTAAAATAATTCATAAAATTCCAAATTTTTCTTTCCATTTGCAAATATTATTCATTATAAAATTAATATAATTCTGTTATGACTTAAATTAAATAATAATATAATCAATATAAAATTTATCAAAATAAAATTTATTCTCTAAATATAAATTTTTTCCCGTTAAAAATTCATTTGTAATATTATTGTTGGTGTTCCTTTAGAAAATATGTACGAGTTGTGTAATGTTATGATATAAAACAATATTATTACAGAGTTACATAAAAACTTCAAAATTAATAGGACGTCAGTGTTTCAAAGACAAGTTAATAATATCTTAAATTACGAGATATATATATAATATTGTTCCCATTTTTCATAGAATGACGTTGTTTATTCTACTCCGAAGACGAAGAGGAAGAAAAAGTTTTATGTTCGCATCATTATATTTTTCATCTTATTATGCATAATTGAGGAGAATCGTATTCATCATTCTGTTCTACATGGCTCGATCGATATACTCGGTCAAGACGAATCCGGCGTCCAACCAGGTTTTGTTACGGCACTACAATATTTATTCGTTCGCGTTGGCAGTCGTAGCCGGTTAACGCGCGTTTCCCGCACGATAACGAGTTTAACGTTACGTGACGCCGCCTCGCCGCGAATTAATTGCGTCCGCGCGAACGCGAGTGCGAGTGCAGTGGTAATTTCGATCGCTGCCGTTGCTACTGCACTTCGCCTGTCAATCAATCGTGCGGAATTGCGGCCGGTGGATGTATTCATATATATTGTATATGTATGTGCGCGCGCTACGCCACCGTCTGTATTATTTTGCTCCAAAGTCCGGCGATTACTTTAATTAAGCATTTACTGATTGCGACGGAAAAATGAAAATAATGCACTGACATGCGACAGGGCCGTATCGCCATGTAACATCGTGTGACCTTTTTATTCACAGCTATATCTTAAAGTCAGGTATCAACTTTAATTCGTGGCTAATAATGCCGCAAGAAGACGTTCTTAAGAAGTGCAAGTTATATAGGAGCTACGTTGCAAAAAACGTGTGTGTATTATGAATTTAAAGAAAGCACAGCAATGTTTATGTTTATGGAATTAATGTACATTTTTTATAAATTTTATTAGAAATTTAAAGTTTCTTGTAAAGTATTTAAATAATTACAAAAGTAATTGTTATATTAATTATATCTTTTGAAACATATTGAATTCGTTAAAAAATAGAATTTTATATAAACAATAAAAAACTTTTTAAAATAGCAATTTAAATTTTATAACGTTACACACACAAATAATAATAATTAATTTCTAGATTAATTCTCCTAACTTTTATTTTAAGAACTTTAATTAAGGGCTCCTTTATCAAAATATATAAAATTATGAAAACAGTATCCGATTAAAATCGTCCAATTAAAATATAAAATGTAATATTTTCATGGTTAATATATGTATATAATACAAATGAGAAAAAAAAATATTGTAGTACCGTAACACAATAAAAATGATTGTTGAAATTAATCGACTCTTCGACAATAAATATGTATTTTTCACATTATTGCCTCGAAATTACTTCGAAATTTGAAAATTGATGTAAATTTTAATGAACGACAAAATTAACTAATAAAACTATTTTAATTATTTTATTGATGACTGACTTTAATTATCTCATCAGAATTATATTGAAATTTAATTTTCTTGCTTGATTTTTAAAATAGTGTATTTTAATTTCTCGATACCAAAGAGTTCTCTTTCACTCAATTTAACAATTACTACAATAAATTTTAAAATATTATTTAACTGCACTCACTATAATTTCGTGGAGGAAATCGTTTCAGCTAACAGCGCTATTCGGCCATTTTCTCATCTCGCCCCACAAATTCGCATCCCGATATTAGCAGCAATCTATATACATCACAAAAAAGATACTACATTATTAAATATTCGTCACGAGGATGACGTTTCCAGAAATATTCATCAAAAGATAGAAAATATAGGATTTATGCATCCTTCGTGTTATTTTATTATAAATTTATTGCCTACATATTATACTCATACATACATATACATATAACTGCCCTCTTCCTTACGTATACTACGATAAAGAATAAACCTACTAAATAATACATATGATATAATGTTTTGTGTGTAATGTAACATAATCTAATAATATATAAAATATTAATATATAATATATGAGAAGATTGTGGGTGTATATGTAGGTGAAATAAGCTCACGGCTCGCGCGCGCGGCCGTCGAATTCGTCGTTAAAAAGAATGGATATTTCAATTGTTCAGTTTATATATCGAAATGCAATTTCGCTCAATAATATCCATTCAATTACCTTTTGATATAAGAGATCTTCGTTATTTTCGTCTTATATCGCTAGATTTCGATGCCGATTCGCACGGATTCGCATAGATTTAGATCACAGATATGATTACGTGACGCGCACACCATTTCTACTTCACATCTTACCGTTACTAGTTCAAACGCGGCACTACGTGAGTCAAACGAGCATATGCTACGTCATCACTACGTGAGTCGAACAACATTCTAAACTCTCAACTCTCAACATGGCAGCCAATATATTTAACCTAAATATAGCAAATATAGTCGATAACTTTTTCATCGAATACCGATGAGAATTCGTAATTTTTATACGCGGAAACGCAATAATGATTTTATATAAGCGAATTTTTCTTGGATAGAAAAATCTGAGATCGATATCAGCTGACTTTTGCGATGACCTCGTGTCTGTGATTAACTCGTGTAAAATGTTAGCGTAAATATTTAGCCTGAACATGTTGTCGGAGGTAGATGTGTTTATTAGCAATTATACTCTTGTCGATCCTGAAATCTATCAGCTTTGGGTCGACGGGCATTCTTGTGAGTAATAGAAATATAATCGTAATCGTTTGCTATTTACTTGCTTGCGCATAAATTGGATATATTAATCTAATATGATGAATGTCTTTTTAGCCAGCGATGCAGTCAATATTCTGCATCAACGAGGAATATGTCAACAGACTAATGCACCACTCGAGCTAGTTGCATCTGACATACTTGATCACTATCGCACCTATGCTCTACTCGAGAAATTACTTCATACTCCTACAAAGCTTGCTAGCGAGCAGCTAGCCTTTCAGATAGAACCTCAAACTAGTCAAATGCTTATAGAAATGTAAGAATCAAAGTATTATGTGATCTATTGATTATACATTTGATAAAGTTGGATCTATTATTAATTACTTGCAAACTATTGATAAAACATTATTCATTTCAGGTATTACGAATTTGATGATGTTGTTATACGTGAACTACTGGGAAAGAAAATAACATCCAAAAGTAGAAAGGATATGGAAGAAGTGGCAGAAAAGACAGGGATCACATTAAAGAGTTGTCGACGACAATATGATAATGTGAAAAGAGTGTTTAAAATTGTCGAAGACTTACCAGGTTCTCTCACAACCAATATCAAACAGCATTTCTTACTTTCGGATGAACTCGCTAAGTACATGATATTCTTTATAAAACCTGTAATACCTATTGTAGACCGCATGAGCAAAAAATTGAATTATAATATGCAAATCATAATATAATTAACTGTTTTTAATTATTATATAGACGATATGCTGCAGTGGTATTTATAGCGTGTCTGCGATTTGAAATGAATAAAAGAAAACTGCAATTTTTAACATTTCCCGATTTATATCATTGTGCTAATAGTATGATGACGTCATGGACGTATCGTTGTGTTGGATCTGAATACTTCGACACTGATTTGGATAGGGAATTTCTACAAGAATTATCAGAATGCAGAGTTCTTTTAGAAAACGATAAACATCATAAACAGTATGTTGAAGCCTATAAAAATCAAGCAATTTATTGAGATGAATAATGATGATTTCATTTCTCTGTTATAAAACTTACAACAACAGTAAAACTTTGTATGTTTCAGTCTCGTATGTCTTAAGCTCAAACCAATGCTTCTTGATCGATCTTATCAAGAATTGGACATGAACTTTCGTTCATATTCGAGAGCAATACTCGGAATTGGATGTAACTTGCATAGATCACGAGAGCTGAGATTTTTCTTCTTGGAATTAGTTGAGAGATGTATCGAACCTTGGCGACAAGTTAATTGGACGCATTCCGATCTACGAAATTTCTTGGCTGTTTATACACAGTGCGCTCTTGATATGGATGTACTTAGGTAAGAGTTAGAAAAGTTAATATAGCAATGCATCGGTACAAGCTTAAAATTATGAATTTTAAAAAGTATGATACAATTTTTATCTAGAGAAGGAGAACTAAGAGATGCGTTTGAACGTTATATGACAGTAGTAACATGTTGCTTATTACGTATGTATCATACATGAATACCAATGTAAAAACTATATATATATTTAAAAGGTATGAATTAGAAAGACAGAAATTTTAAATTGTACATTTTAATTTATTAATTTTTTGTAATAAATAATTAACAAATGCAGCATTTTATATGCTGCCTGTTATTTTGCAATTAGATATATGTGAGCAATAACGCATACAATTGCAGTAATTGCACTATCAACATTTTCTTATAAGTTATTGAGATTTTCAAGTGTGTGATGTGAAACTCTACAAAGTGAAAGAGGCAACTTTTGTATATATATATATATATATATATTAATATATATATATGGCAGTAGATTAATATTGCGCACATATTCATTAAATAAGAGACAATTTTAATTTATTTAAAAACACAGGAGTTTCAATAAAATAAAATTAAGATTTTTCAACTGAATGCATCCATACATAATTTACGTATAATTCGGTATTTTAAAATATTGCTAACTACTAAAATATGTATTTATATATACAATCGCAATTAATATCACATTTTATCTATTAATGACATATACAGAGAATACATATCTTGCGCGTTTGTTTGAAGAGATACATTCGTTTGAACTTTATTTATACATTGTAATAAATGTATAAATGTACCTTTTTCCTCGAAACGTACTTTCTTGTAGCAGTTCCACAAATAAAATATAAGGAAATGTTCTTAAAATATTCTACCTGGCGGTGATAGAGTATTATGTATTATCTTCACAGAATCGAGACTTTTTGTACTTATTTATCTCTTCTCTTAATTTACCCCTCCGTGTATTTATTTTACTGTTCTATTGATCAATGATTGGACGAAAAATAGGATATTCTAGATATAAAGATAGCGGATTGAGAGAAAAATACGATACGTTAGGAAAATCGTAAAAATATAGTAATTTCACCTAAGTACTCGCATACCGTTGCGATTACTGCGCGACTCCTAGTACTTTATTAACGGCGTCCACTATGTCTTTGATCTGTGGCAAGGCTGCAATCTCCAGTGTTTTCGTATATGGCATAGGTGTGTCAACTCCCGTGATACGAATTACGGGTGCGTCTAGATGATAAAAAGCTTCACCTGGAAGAGAATTAATTTGCTGAGCGAATAAGGAAAATGTTATCATTAAGAGCACTAAATAAATTAAAATAAATGATAAGAATTAATTTCTGAAACCAAACATCTTCGAATTCATTTGTAAAAGATCAATTATTTGTGGTGCTCTCTCTCTCTCTCTCTAACTCTAATTTTAACCATCATTTTTATTTCATACAATTGACATTCTCAATACAAATAAAATACTTTGCAATGATCGAAACTTACTTTCGGCGATTCTTGCGCTAACTTCTGCGCCGATACCACATTGCGGCCAGCCTTGTTCGACAGTCAACAAGTGTTTCGTCTTCACCACAGATTGTATGATAGTGTCTATGTCCAATGGTCTGAGAGAACGAAGATTTATCACCTCGGCTTCTATTCCTTTCCCGGCAAGTTCATTGGCCGCTTCGAGGGATTCCTCGACAGCTTTGGAATGTGCTACTAATGTCACATGGTTGCCAACTCGCTCCACCTTAGCTTTGCCAATGGGCAGAACAAAATCCTTAGATAAAGCCTCATCAGACATAGGGTACTGTATACCATACAGTATCTCATTCTCGAGAACTACCACCGGATCTGGATCTCTGATAGCTGCCTTCAATAAACCTTTAGCATCTTCGCTGTTATAAGGTGATACTACTTTCAGACCAGGGCAATGACTATACCAAGCACCGAAACATTGCGAATGTTGCGCCGCAACGCCCGCGGCGGCACCATTAGGACCACGAAACACTACTGGTACGTTGACTCTACCCGCAGACATATAAAATGTCTTGGCAGCAGAATTGATAATGTGATCGATTGCTTGCATCGAGAAATTAAATGTCATGAATTCGCAGACTGGTCGCAGACCAGCCTAGAAAATTAAATATTCTTATGCAATTGGATATAGCGATAAGAAAAAATGTAATATCAACATGAGTTATAAACGCACCATAGCAGCTCCAACGGCGATACCGGCGAAACCTGCTTCTGTAATTGGTGTGTCAATGACACGCTTATCTCCATATTTCTTCCAAAGACCCCGAGAGACTTTGTACGCACCATCGTATAGAGCAACTTCTTCACCAAGAAGAAATACCCTCTCGTCCTTCTCCATCTCCTCATCCAGGGCAGAGTTTAAAGCGTCTCGCACAGTCATCTAGGATATTTACGAGAATGTCCATGAGAGGATATTAAACCACAACTAAATGACCTTTCATGTCCTTCAAATTTGCATTTTAATAAATGATCATAAATAAGAAAAATAAACGAATCAAGAAGAACGGAGGAAAAGTAAGAGAAACTGTTGATGGACGCGAAAACTCAGTGGAAATTAATTTCGTGTCTCTTTACAATATATTAAGAAAACTAAGATTTTTAGGTTAGATTAATAGTGGAATATAAATCACCTGCTGTGCTGCTGTCCATTTCGACGTGGAGAACGAACGGCGGACGATGGCTCTTACGACAGTCTGAAAACAAAAAATCATCGTATATTTCGAAATTAAAGTTTTGCATTCCTTTTTTTTTCTTTTTTTTTTTTTTTTTGCTTTGCATGTAAGTCGTAACGTGTTCTTCTACTCCACTTGCAGCTTGCAGCAACTGTTCAATATTTTCTATTTTTATACTATATTTATTTACTTATTTATAACAAAACAGAGAATCAGATAAGACTGCAGAGAAACATGTGGGAGAGAACACAAATTGCGACAGATGGTTCATTGCGAGCTTCGCAAAACTTTGCAAAGCTCTTACCGTGAGCATGTTATAGGCCGTTGAGGGGTGCGGATACGATTTTTCAGAAGGATTTTTCTCGGGGATGATCCCTCGTCTTTGGAGAACGATTCGCTTTCAGGAATCCTTGTCCTGTATCAAAGTCTTACTAATCAAGAACGCGAACTCTCTGGCAGGTACTGTTAACTGTTATGAAACGTGCGTGGCCCGTCCGAAAAGGCGGCGCATCGATTCACATCGTTGATTGGCGTTCGAAACTAAAAACAGCAATTGATACGAGATAAGTATAGTTGCTGATAAAACGATCAATCGACCACGTGTTTATTCGCGCGACAGGTACGCGCTTTTTTAAATTATCATCTCATTATATATGCTAATGAATATATATATAATGTAAAATGATTATGAAATATGTAAATGGAATCGAGTGATTTAAATTATTTTAGTTCCTCTAGATTCTTTCCAAACGCGAATAATAAGCGAGTGTACTTTTTCACAGTTATCTTTTTCTATCGATCTTTCTCTCTCGGCATCTTGAAAACTATATATTACATACCCAGGTTTTTATTTTAAATCCGTAAAACTTAGTAAATATAAAAAAAATATAAATATTTAATAAAATGAGAAATACACTATACACTGTTAATTTCGATATGTAATATTAATTATTATAAAATTTACAAAATATATATAATTATTATAAATAATAGGAAAAAGTTTTACTCTGTTATTGTTTCACTCTCTTTTTATGCTGTAACAAAATTTATATATATTTTTCAGTTTTCTTTTTATTTTATTTCCTTAAATAGGATATGTAGTAAACTTTTTTTGCATATATATAAATTATAAATAAAAAAGCAAATTAAAGTGTCGATAAGTTTTCAGCATTGTTATCGAGAACTAATGTTACCAACGCATAATAAATTTCTGAATTATTGGTAACAGTGGTTACTGTCATACCGACGAGGTACTGCCGCGTCTCGACGCAGTTATTTTTTGGTGACAGTGCCTCATCGATACAGTTGGTAACAGTGCTTTTATTTGAATAGTGTAACGTAAGGATTCAATAAGGCGATGCCGAATTGCTACAAGAAGGAACGCATCAAATATTGTAGATTTACTGGTAATTAATATCCAAAATGATTATTACAACCTTCTCTAGATCATAAACTATAGTAACGATAATACATAATGTGTCGGAAAATGTAGTACAATCGAAAGCCAAGTGATTTATTCTAACGATAGTTATACATTATTGAATTTCACTCGTCAATAGAATATATCAATATATTTTTAATTATTTTAGATCATTTTACTAAATGGAATGTTGTACTTTTGTATTTACATATATTAATATATAGTCACTGTCGAATTCGATGATATATATGTAATACAAGATTATTAGAGATTATTCAACCTTCAAAGAACGTAAATATATAATATTAAACGTTTCTTGAAACAAACTATAAAATATTATCATTTGCATGTAAAATATCTTGAAGGAATTATTGATCAAAATAACATCGAATTTTAAACTTGTTGCCGACACTCGTCTTTATTTCCATATTTTTTCAAATATTATAAACACACAAATTAATTTTTCTAAAACATTTCGGAAAAAAGTTTTTGAAGGAGATATTAATTCTTTTTTTTTTACACTGATACTTTATTTCAATAATAGTAATCTTATCGAATCATTTAGGCCATTTCTGCAACATCTGGATGCTGAATGTCGGATGATACATGCACAATGAGATGTTTCGAGAAGAAAAGCGAGATGAGATTGAACGAGCACACGATGGACATCGCGACGAATACGAAGGTATGCACGCTACATGACACACATTACATTTTACAACGTATACTTTATTAATTGCAGTTACACATGTATGCGTTTGCATTCTTGCTCCACATGCAAATTACTTACACAAATGCTCCACAAAAGGAAAAAAAAGAACGTTCCAATGTTTTCGCATAGCCTCTCTCAGCGTGGCGTAATATGTGTATATATATATATATATATATATATATATATATATATATAGATATATGTTTTATTTATTTATGTATGTATATGCGTGAGAGTCCATAAGAAATACTTAATTGCTACGGAACATTTATAATCTATGTTATCATGATCATGGTCGATGTCGCATTTAAGCACTGATCGATCGATCGTTTTTTTTTTCTTCTTGTTCATGCGATGTGTAACACTAATCTAGATCACAGTCGTTTCCGCTTTGCAGTCGAGTAAAGAGATGCGATTAATGCTTCGATGAGTGAGAATGGATGAGAGAAAGGGAAAAAGAGTGAGAGACAGAGAGTGAGACAGGCGGTGATTATCATTCATTCGTTACCCCGATTAGACATAAGCAATTTTCTTTTTTTTTTCCTTTTTTTTCATTTCTTTTCTTTTTTGCAGGCTCCGGCGAGTAATGACACGAAAATTTAAAGTTATGTCGGCGCGTCGCTTATTTACAATGAAAATTTGATTGCCTGGACCTACTTTTTCTTTCCGCTCTTGACGAAGAAGGATGGAATAAAAGAGAATTTAATTTTTCCTGGAATATTCGAAATGAAGAGAAAAGAGTAGAAAAATTAAATTTTTTATTTCTTTCTACTTACTCTTTTTTTCTTATTCTAAAAATTTCAACAAAAATTAAATCTATTCTAATTCCATCTTTTCTTTACACAAGATTTTCCCTTCTCGACCGTTTTTCTTTTACAATGACGATGTTATGATGAGGATGCGTATTGCGTGTGCATGGTAGATTATATCATTATTTACAAAAAATGCGTGTATTCATACCGCGTATACTCTCCCTTCTGGACTTTATCGTGTTGGCGACAAACGATGAGAGCGAGTGATTTCTGTTCTCTTTTTTTTTCCTCGTGATAGAACGCATGATTGGATGATATTGATAAAGTGCCGATTGCTGGAGCCGATCATTGAGAAGGAAATAAAAAATATCAGGATATGTATTATCTTTTTTTTTTTGCATCTTGTTCTGTTTTTTCGTCGGACTTTTTATTAACGAGAGAACAACAGTTGAATAGAAGTTAAATTGAGACTAGAACACTGGCTAGAGTAAAAAGACCATCTCTTTGATTCAAGTAAAATTACAGTTTAAACGCAAAACGGAGAAAGGTGGATGGAAAAAGAAAGATAGAGAGAGAAAGAAAGAAGGAAAGAAAAGGGAGAAAAAGGAAATTGATAAGAAAAGGAAACAGATAGGACAAAGATAAAAACGAAAAAGTAAGAAAGGCAGACAGACAAGGTAGAGAGAGCTGGCGACAGAAGTGTTCGTATCGAAGTTCGATCGGTGAAGAGTTACTATTGTCGGAATAATGAAATAGAGACGGAAATAGATCGGTAAATCGATAGATAGATAGGTAGACAGATAGACAGAAAGAGTGAGATAAAAAGAGAGAGAGAGAGAGAGATCATTTCGTAACAGTCCTAATCTAATTAGTAGAGTATAGGAGAATTACCAATAGTAAGAATAATCACGATAATCATAATAATTCTAACGCCGTTAGCATTGATAAGTATAGTATTAATAATTTGGATGTTTTTTTTTACTTTTGATAAAGTTTCAAATTCCCTCCACGTGTTTTCTTTTCTTTTCTTTTTTTTCCCACTTCACTTTCTTCGGGCTTAAACGAATCTCGCTCGCGCTTGACTTTCCGTTCTCTAGAAGAACCTCGTCGCGATCGCGACGAAAATTATCATGTACGGTGTGTGTATTAAGGCCGCATTTACTTAATCGGTATTGATATACATCATCGTGGCGATAAATCATACAATTGTATCACTGCACTTTGCTGGTTATTGCGATATCAGTGACGAAACATTAAAGCAATTGCAATAATGCGCTCATCAGGCTTTTGAATATTTCTTGTTTTCTTTTATATTCTGTGTTGGTTTCTTCTCTGCTTAAATATAAAATTTTCAGTATTAAATATTTTGATAACGTCAAACTTTATTACACTTGATTAAATATTTCTGATACGACAAAATTTATTTGAAACTAAAAAATAAAATTTTGTAACTCATTTATACATTCGCGGCTTTAATTTATCAAGTTTATTGACATTATTAATTCTTTAATTATTAGAAATTAAAAACTGTTCTTAATTTAGATTTTTTTATATTTGTGGCCTGCGGTGAATTTCAAAGGCTTATATAGACAATTATAAGAAAAATGAGATAAAAAGAATATATAAAAATGAGGAAAAAATTCAAGGCATAAAATAAAGATATTTCTATCAGGCATTATTACGCATTCCACGTGATATTTTTGTCAATTTAAGAAAAAAAAAGATCTCTCAATTAAATCGAGCTTAACAATGTAGCCT
This sequence comes from Polyergus mexicanus, assembly GCF_030449975.1. Lineage (NCBI taxonomy): Eukaryota > Metazoa > Arthropoda > Insecta > Hymenoptera > Formicidae > Polyergus > Polyergus mexicanus. Next base: position 9,207,660 of record NW_027223324.1, read on the forward strand.
TAATCCAACGTATGTTACTACTAGCCGCGACGTGTCAAAAATAATATTTAGAAAATTGTGCTTTACATAGAACTTTGCTTTTTTTAAGCCTAACGATATAATGAGAAAAATACGTAACAATATAATGAGATCAAAAGAATCTGCATATAGAGTGTATAATATTTATCTCATTCTTTAGCAAATTAATATGCACTTGTCAATTTTTGGCGAGAGAGATAAAGATAGAGAGAAAGAGAGAGATAATTAGAAAGAGAGAGAGATAGAAACAAAGAAATAGGAGAAAGATTGAGAGAGAAAAAAAGAACTCGCCTTTGGTCGCCCTATTCTATAAATTTGTATGTATGTGCAATGCATCAAAAAATATTCTGTCAAGTTCGGAAATCGACGATGAAAACATCATCTCTAGAAATTTGCGTCGATACAGAAACTGCCGGGTCGTGAGATAATTTACACGTTCCTCTCTCATGCTTCGTTCTTTTTGTGTCATATAAAAAGTTTACTCTTTCCCGTTTCGCCATCGTTAAAATATGTACAAACGAATGGTAAATCCCTCGCCTCGCGTTCGCGTGACTGCTCTACATTTGTGTGTCTTTGTATGTGTCTTTTACGTTTAATTTTATACTGCCTTACTCATCGAAGTAGAATGAAAAATGTGTCCGCCGGTAACTAGACAATAAATAAGAAAATTAATGTTAACAAGAAACTTGACATTATGATCTCTTGAAATGCGTAATTTCTTATTTAGAATGAACTATATAGATATCTAAAATTTGATTTGTCAAAAAACCAAGTTTTATGCCACACATATAATTATGAATTTAGAATCGAATCAAGCTTCGTATTTATATCAATTTAATTATGTTAATTTTTTTCTCAATTACCTTATTCTGGAATTATTTTACATATACAATGGAATGATCCTTCGAACTTGAGGTAGACAGAGAGAGCTCAAAGGGCTCTATTATAAAGGCGATTAGGATTTGTCTCGCGCATTTTTAAAAAAACATAGAAACACGCAAATAAAAATTTATACACGAAATATCGCTACGTAAAATAATTAAAATTCTTAAGGGACGTACATTTTTCATCCTATCTCGCTGTTATACTTTCGCGTTTGATGCACTTTCAAGAGTTTATATCAAGCTGAATAAATATCCATTAATATACGAACATTATATCGTGAAATGTTGAAAATATACATGCGCGTCTTGTGATCCAGGGACAAGACTCTCTTGCATTGTAAACCTACATAACACTTTTATAGGACGTTAGTATTATAACGACAACGGCAAAAAAAAATATAAAAAGTTAAAAAGAAAAGATATATATTTTCTCTCCGTCGCGCGCAATTCGTTAATTAGAGTAAAATCGAAAGCGATTCAGTCCAACCCAATCCGCACGCGATTTTTGTTTATGTATTTCAATCCTCTCAAAAGCGACTCCCTTGACAGCAAAAATCTATAGCAGATTCAATTGAGAATTACTCCCAAAATTTTGAGATTGCTAGAAAATTTCACAACATTGCGAGAGAGTTACGAACTTAGTTAAAAACTTTACTCTGGCGGAACATTAATAGCCTTTGGATGATTTTTAATTAAAGAATTCTCCTTTTATCGTTTTTGTAATGTTAAAATAAAAATTTTAACATTCTTTAATAAATGGCGAATTCTTTGATTATCTTTCTCGACTAGATTCTCGCCAATAAAATTTCTTCACTATGCATAGTTATTCACGTTTTCTTTTTCATCCGTAAATAAATAGTCAATTAATTTCTTTATATATGCAGTAATTCGCGGACGATGCGTTATTATATTACTGATATTGTGCACAGATTTGTATAATAATATAAGGCAGGTAAGAAACACAACGTGCTACTACGTTCACTGCTTCTGATGGTTGTCGGCGACCATTCGATCGCGACTAATTAATAATATGCTTAAACTTCTTTGCGTATGTGTTTAATAAATATAGTACCATCGGAAAAAACTACGAAAGATTACGCCAAAAATATATCACAAGTTACGACCCGATTAATCTTTTAAACTCTATACTGAAATATCTATCATTTATTGCCGTTTGGGAAACTTATCAATCGAGTTCTCTATACGAATTTTAAATCAACTGCATAAATCAAGCATTTATCATTTCAATCTGGATATGCCACGATATATGTGAATAACAATCAGTATCAATTTTCTTATATAGAGTGCCCAAGGTTTCAAAAAATATTTAAGACACAAATGAATATGGAATCGATCCTTAGCGAAAATTTGTAAGATATTTTAACAATTAAATATTAGAGGATTAATTATCAATTTTAATTTCCGAGAGGTTTTTAGTTCAATCGCGATGAAATTTTTAATGCTGAAAATTCTTGTACTCTAGAAAAATCGACTCTAGATTCGTTACGAAAGAGATGAAATATTTTTTGACAGTTCTCGATCTCATCTTGTGTATCTTATTTCTTATTACAAAGGAACATTCTGCTCGAGTATCGAGCGAATGGTCGTCCAACAAATAACAGCGATCGTATTTAACAGTTGAGAAAGCATTATTGGTCGCGAAATTAACTGGACAAGCTGTTTCGACAAATCGCGTATTCCTTTCCTTTCCTTTTCTTCGAGATTTTCCATATTTCTGTCGCGTTTCCCTATATTCCACATCCAAGCAACGTTGCAATCGACCCGAGAATCTTTCCTATTTTTACGCAGAATACGTGCCCTTGCTTTTATCCTTCGACAACTAAATCCGCAAAACCAACTCGCGGTACACAGTAGGAAAAATTTTATATATTCTGTGTTCTGATAATTCAGTTAATGTATATATATTAACGACGTTAGTCTGACACATGCAGACGACGACAAAATGTACGAATATCTCATAATTACACGTTGCATATGTGTGCATGTATACGTTTATATATACATATACCTTTGTAATATGATTAGATATATCTACGCGTTTACTCTCGTCTATATCCTGCGCATTCTTGCACATAATCAGCCTTTCCAAATATATTTCGACTATCGTTCGACTACTCGTTTTTGCTATTACCTGAGATCAAACATAATCGATCAATTAAAACAAGTTTACAATGAGTTTGAATTTTTAACACGCTCGTTACGACATCTAATATGTATTATTAAAATGGAAATTCGAGAAAAACTGTACCTAAGTAAACGAAAATATATCAGCAATTAGTTTTTCAATCGTGATCAATCAATAAGTAATTTTTTTGTATTAATTCCGAACGAACGATCGAAAGTCTAAATCCGCAATAAAATTGAAACGATTTCGCGAGACGATAAAAGCCAACTGATCCGATCGATTGCATCGTTTTAATCATATTCGTTTATATGGACGAAACTCTAGATCATCGTATTGCCTATAAGATACTAGCTACTCCTTTAGAAATCTTGCCTCGTTCGCATCCTCTTATTTAGACGAAGGAACGTACTAGTCGAATGATAAGATTTTTTTTTTTACTGGCAGAGTGCTAGAAACAATAACTAGAACCAATTGCTGGCTGAGCCGAATTTTGTAGAAAGACCGCCAATGCCCTTGCCAAACATACTACCGACTTTGCCAACAACGTTCGAGGTGACATTGCTCAGATTAGCTACATAATTCGCGTCTTCCGTTATCGTCTCAACGATCGTCACTTTTGTCTTAGGTCTCTCAACCTCATCGTCATTGCCATTCTCCGAAAGCCCTCTGTAAAAAGAAAAAAAATTAATTAATAATTTTTCAATTCAAAATTTTCTAAATGGCAAAATTCGGATAAATGTAATTGAGTAAATTATTAATATTAATATTTATATGAAAAGATATAGATTTACAGTTTTCTGTCTCTCTCTCTCTCTCTCTCTCTCTCTCTCTCTCTCTCTCTCTCTCTCTCTCTCTCTCTCTCTCTCTCTCTCTCTCTCTCTCTCTCTTTCTTACATTCTCTACGGGAAAAAATTTTATTTAAAAAAAAATATATATTTTTATATTTTCTTGCAAGTTCTGCTAGATATATTTCTTAATCTTATTGTTAGAAAAGCTTACTCTTCATTCTGAGCGCTCATGGTTAAGGCACAAGTTGCTTCTTCCGTCTTCATCCTTTTGTCTATAGTCTGATATGTCTTCGTATTGAGTTTCTCCTCCATCACACCCTGAAGCTCAAAATCCGAATAGATCTTTTTCACGATGTGAGCTAGGCAGGTACACTGATACAAATGCAGGCTATGATCGAGCCTCTCAGATAACCAATTACATAACATTTGTATCTGCGCCGTATACCATTGCTACAAATTAAAATAATTCAGCGAAATTACGTTCAATAACGCAAACGTATTAATAATGTGTCAATTTTTCTTTAGACAAATTACTATTAAAATTGAAGTTTTCTTTATCTTGTTTTTATTAACTCTTACCTCGAAGAAAGTCAAAATCCACAACTCGTCAAGGACTTTGCTGCGAATCTGATCCATACAATTTCTTGTAAAGTTTACATAGGCTTGTCCCATTTCCTTCCCGCTTCCTGATACCTTCTAAAAATAAATTGTTTGATATTTAAAATTGTTTGGTGTTAAAAAAGTTTTAATAATTCTTTAAATTTATGATGTTACTTGAGTCACACCTCGGCTTTCTCATAAATAATTTATCATTCATCGGTATAAAATATCATAAAATTAAGAATAGGCAATATAGATAATATAGATAATCTATATTATTGAGCGGAACGAAATACCGTAAGACTGAGAATGGAGCCGATGAGGGAACCCTCATCGTAACGAGACAGCTTCGAGAGTGTCGCTTCCAATACCGTTATTAACTTATTAATCATTCCTTGATTCATTCCCGCCGAGGTCTTTTCAATCATGTCATCGATTTTGGAATGATATTGATGCTAAAACACAAATATTAATCATACGATGGAATATATTGAGTTGGATAATTAATTTCAGCACATGTCCGTTATCGCATTTAACGTGAAGAAATAATTTTAACATTTAAGATTTTTCATACATAAATATATATATATATATATATATATATATATATATATATATATATACATATATTACATTTTTTATGTAAAAATATTATATTATTACATATTATAAATTCTGTCGCAAATGTTGTACTGAAACTGCGGAATATAATATTGTGTTGGATCGGTTTTCCCAACAATCGTGAACTTACCACATCGACACCATCGACAGTACAAAGCTTAAAACTCTGATTCTTGGCATCCAAAATAACGTTCACCATAGCGCACATTTCCGACGGTATGATGTAATCGGTCGAGATGAAGGTCACGCCTTTCTTCAGCCATTGCTGGAAGGCCGCGTCGGTCCTTTGTATGCACGACTCCACCATGTCGCAAGCCATCAGCTTCAGCCTCTGTTCGAGATGTTGCCTGAACTCCTGATCGGGCCAGTGCAGTCCACCGATGAACGATTGCAACGCATCCAGTTTCCAGAAAAGATCCTCCGAAGTGGCGCAACCATTCCCTTTTATCTCCCATCGCTCCTTCTCGAAACCTTTATGAATCGATTGAGCGATCGACGTCTCCATTAGATCAACGTAACGCACTACTAATGGCGCGAACGTATCGCGTAAATGCTGATGGAATCTTCCGTTCTTCAAATTGTCTGCAAATTAAATTTTGCCATCATGTATAGAATTTTTAGATCTAAAAACACTTAAAGTAATGGAGTCTCAAATATATCTAAGAAATAAGAAAAAGTAATAAAATATTAAGAATGCTAAGGAATGATCTTGAATGAAGGTTTATAAACTTACCGTCAGTCCTGAGATAATCGTTCATTATTTGGAACAGCGGAAAACTATCCCATGTGTCGGGTGGTTGTTCCGCAAGGACTTTATCCATGTCGACGGCGAATAGCGACCAGAAGATCTCGGCGTGCTCCACCATGAGATCGCTAAACCAGGCGAACGCCTGCGGTACAGTGTAGTAGGAGCGGATCGTGAAAATATTGGACGTCGCACATATACGGTGGGCATATTTCCTCTAGCTCGGGGTGATGGGGACGCCACCCTGAGCACGGGGCCCTCGAGTACCCAGAAGACACTACTTCTACTTCATGATGTGCGTGAAAACGATCGTAAAAGTAAGCGACAAGCGTTTGCTGCAGTTCTAAGTTTCGTGATTATCGACTCGAACAAGGCATCAAGAATATCGCGATTAAATATCGATGAGATTTGCCTCGTTTGCGGAAGGTATCTGATGAAAAGTGAAAATGAAACTAAATTCAAACTAAACGCAGCAACGTGTAGAGTACTAGAATAGATGCACCAGTAAATAATTCGATTTCTTTGCTAAATAAAATTTTAAATTTTGTAACATTTTTAATATTAAAATAAGAGTATTAATCAAAATTACAAAATTTACAATTGCAAATAATTGATTTATATTTAATTTATATTTAAAAATAATAATTAAAAAGTCATTGGTTTTACCCTCTTCTTTAAAAATTTGATTATATTATTTTACACGCAGAAGGATAAATTTAGACCAGATATTATCTGACGCATCTACCCTACATCGTTATGTGATACGTTTGATGATATAATATATATACATATATGGTATGTGTGACAATTTAAAAAACGTAATAATATAAAAAAGAAAAACTTTTACTTTTTTGTTCTTCCGCAAAAAGTGAACATCTCTCGATTACGATGTCTGTGGTTCAGCGGTTACTCTAAGCGAAAGCAACTTTCGCGATGATATCAGAAGCAGATTTCTACATGGTCATCTACGCGATCAAAGCCTAAAAGAAATGGACGGCGCGCTTTTGTCTTCTGAGGAGGTGGCGGACTCTTACCAATTCCGTGTATCAAGGCATGCTGACCCTCTCTCTCGAGAGCCCCGAGAATTGACACTCAGTTCTAAAAACCCAACTAATACCTCCGAATAATGTTCTTCATTTTGCTGCAGCAGATCCACGCATAGCTCGGCGAGGTGTATGAGATCCTCCAACTTCTTGCTGGGAGGCACGCACACCTCGCCGCTCAAATCGTCTTCGATCTTCGCCTCTGCAGAGAGTTTTGTATAATTTACCAGCGCTGCTGTTTCCAGACAATTTTTTATCAGTGCTTTTACTTCTTCTTGCGGCACAGGTGTCACGCTATCTTTCATGAGAACACGTTCCAACAGAGATAAAGTCGCCTTCAGCGCGCCTTCTGGACGCCCGAATGGAAAACCGTACCTGTTGCAAAAAAAGGATTATATAATTCGTGATTTTTTAATCTTTGGGAAAAAATTATTTTGAGGAGATTTTCTTTCTATTCATTGGTCGATCTATTTTAAGAATATTTTCATTGTAACAGGTCTATATTATCACAATATATACAAATTAATTTCTTGCCTTAATAAAGCTATAGAAATTATTATAGAAATTATTACTTTAAAAATTATAAAGAAAGAATTATTTTAGAAAAAAAGTAATTTATTAAAAAAATTAATTTTTTATATTATATAAATTAATATAAATTATATAAATTATATATTTTTTATATAAATCGTATGTTATAAAGAAATGCTTTAGAGCTAAATAATGGGAATGGAAATAATTATTTATAATAATTATTTTTTGCATCATTCTCGTACACAATATGTGGAAACAATATTAGAATTATTTACCTAAAGTTGGTGATCTGCTTTTCAAGAATCTGTCTGAGTCGTTCTTTGATATCCTGAAACTTATCTTTCTCTTCATGAGTAATCGAACCCACGCCATCGGCCGATGTTGTATTACCGTAGACATGAGTGGCGCAAAAGGCAAAGCTAAAGTGTATCAATGTTGGGTCTATCATAAGCCCACGATCGATTCTGTCCAACAGATCGTTAAGATAGCAGATATGCCGAAAGCATCCGCGCACGCCGTATCTATTATCAGAAAACAGACTCTGATATCGCAAACAAAAAATTCATAAAAAAGACAAACTTTATATATTTCAATTTCATATGTATGTATACGTGTTGTGATTTCTCAATGTTCCTTATTTTTTAATTTATGAACTATAGTGTGTTTAATTAAAATCACATACAATGACATAATCTCTGTATGAATAATATCTATAAATGTCTACAAATACTGCAAACAGATTAATTCGATTGACAAATGCGAGCTTCGTTACCTGGCGCAATACTCATCCAGGACAAAAACTTGACCGGGCGAGAACCAGCCGAGCGAGCAGTATGGATCGTTCAATCTGTAATCCAAGATCAAGTTTTGCAGATACTTGAATAGGGCGTGGTGGTCGAACTTGCAAGGATCGGCACTGATATAGTCTTCCATGCCGTGCTTCTTTGCACGATCGGCGTCACCCTGGATCTTGCTGATAGTGGAGTTCTTGTCGGCCACAGAGATCGGCGGGGTGGGCTTGTGCGATTGACCGGTCGCCCGGTACATCGCCATCACCCACAAATGACATTCGTTCTCGTCGTCCGAAGCGTATACTATATTGTCGCCTTCGCGCACAGCGTTGAAAAAGTACCTGTCGGATATACGCAACTCGTAACTGCGAATTGTGCGAACGTGCGACCGGAACTTGACGTACAATCTTTGCCAGCTAGCTGCGGAATATCTTGCTCGATCATATTAGAAAATATCGATACAGAAAAATTAAGAAAAATTAAACTCTATTCTCTTGTAAAAAATTTTCTACTTTTTGCAACAAAATCAACATAAAATTATTGATTTACAAAAACTATTCGATAATGTGTGGCCTCATAAAAATAAAAAGAATTTAATTAAATCTCTACCATTAATGATAAAAAATATCTCAACAAAAATTTAATAACGTGTTTGATAACGACAAACAATTGCAATTCGTAATTTTACGATTTTGAGCAACTACGAGCATGCTGCTATGGCGGGGTTTAGGTATTTCTCGCTCTCTCTCTGCGGGGGGAGGAAAATTTACCTTCCGCCCTCTAAATCCATGCCGACCATGAGATTAGCAGAAACGGCCTCGATATAGTCCACTGTATAGCCATCGAGCTGCATCATTTCCGACGGCTCGCTTTTTTTTTCTTTGTACGAGCACATCGCAAATGTGTACTGCGAGACCTGGACCAACACAAAGTACCGCTTCTTCCACTTTTTCCATACGGACTTGCCCATCGCGTACAGATAGCCGCAGTGCTTCATGTTGAGCGGCTTGTCCATGCGACAGGCGATCTTTATCCTCAGATCCTGATCGGCGCAGTTCTTGGGCACGGTCATACGATGCCACTCCGGCATCTTGCAAGATAACGGAGTAGGTCGCAGAATCACCTTGCCCAGCTCCTTGTCCTCGAGCGCCAGCATCGCCGGATTCTCAGTGTACAGTCTGACCTTGACTACTGGCAGCGGATGCATCGTGGTGAAGTCACCCTGAGTGTCCCACCTATAAATACGATCCGTGGACGAGAATGATGCGATCGGTCCTGACCCCCCCCCCCCCGTCCCACAGTCAGCTATTGCAATCAAACTCTCGATCGACCTTGCGATCGACACTTTCTCTTTTTCTCTACTCACATAGGCTTGGAGGCCTCGGCCTGATCGGTCTGCAGCTTCTCGCCGCCCTCCACCTCCATGGTGCAATAAACTATTCTATTGGGTGCTAGGCTTTTGAGGCCCTTGACCTCCATTACGATTACTTCCAGCTGGAAGGTCAGGCCGACGTCCATTTTCGTCAATTGGGGATCGGAATCGGCGGAGTCGCCCTCCAGTTTAGCGAGGGAGCCCTGACCGCGGCAGCGGGAGCGCTCACCACGATGGTTGTAGCGCTTCAGCTTCTGCAGCCCGTATTTGCTGTCTATCGAACCCTTGGAGACCGGTAACGACTCCAAATTAGCCATTAGCAGGTTGATAGACGACTTGAGCTCCTCGATGTAGAGCGACTCCATCTCTTTCAGAAGGAACCTGGGCATGAGCTTGCGGTTCTAGGAATAGAGAAGGAACGGTCGGTGTTCAGGAACGAGCAGAAGCAATCGGTGGACGGTAAGACCAGAGAGAAAGAACGTATCCATGTCCAAATGAAACAGCATTAAAGTAAAATAAAAGCAAAAATAAAAAGAAGAAGAAGCGACCGTCACAATACCTTCTCCATCTCGTTGACCTTTTGTACGCGACCGTCCAGCTCCCTCCTGATGGCGGCAGCCTGTTCGTCGGCTGAGTCCAACAGGAGGGCGTTGAACAGAAGCTGGTGCTCGAACTTCTTGATGCCGAGAATCTGCTGAAACATGTCGTACAGCTGCTCCTTCGACAGTATCAGCTCCGAGTTCAAAGACTGCTGTTGCATCCTGGAAGGCCGTTTGGTATCCTCGTCACCAGTACCTTTCAAAATGCAATCGAATTTGGCCAACCAGGACGTAAGCACAGTCTCTTTGCTCAGTCCGTCGATTTCCGGGAGGCTCCGAACACGCTTCTCAATGTTCTTCTTAAACACCTCGCGGAAGTCGAGCTGGGAGCATGCGCCGCTTTGCACCATTCGCACCACTCGATCCGACTTGAGAAACACGTCGTGGTAATTCTGTATAGCATTGTGGAACGCCTCGTCAGCCATGATCTGCGTCTCACCCTTCAAAAAACTCTGCAATTCATACGGATACAATTTAAACGATCATACATCTTATATAATGTGTAATTTTCTTCGAGATTGTAAGATTCCTCTTGTCAAGCTGCAGACAATATCTATATAATTCTAAATTGCATGGATTCTTTGATTTATATTTAATGATATTTGGTATTCGATAACAGCCTCATATTTGCCGAATAGATCAAACATTACATACGTGATGTAGTCTTACATAACATAATTATATTCCTGCATGTGAGAAATATCTAAATGTTCATACATAAATCTGATTTCTTGCATAACGATAAATGTAGGAAAAAATCAATCGCAACTACATCTTATGCAGAACAATGTAAGATGTGAAACACGATTGCATTGTATATAAGGGAAACAATCTATTATTATAACGGCCAATAATTTAATGCGATCGTACAGCTTCGATATATCTAACAATAAGAGCAACGAAGGTGAAGGTTACACGATAGATACATATAAGACTCTGCATAAGGCTTCGATAAATGGCCATTCGCCACGAAAGGTTTCTCTTACTCCGTAAAATGTTAAATACATAATGCGAATGCGTTTTAAACAATATTCTGGTTCAGTAAAACATAAATAGACGATCGGCAGCAATAATGTAATGTACAGATTTAGTATCTTTCGAGTAGATTTTTATATATACAACACTTTATTCTATATATTTATACTTATTTTTATATTTAGTAGCAAAAATTAATTAATTTCTTGCTTTGAGAAAAAATTTATTTGTCTGTTTACCTGAAAACGAGAACATATCGTCTCCAATTGTTGCTTCGTTACTTTCATCTGCCTTCGCGTCATGTCCATCGGTTGCTTGGCATTGAACGGATAAGCGATGCATCTAGATATGAAGACATAAAGCTGTATCCGAGTTTTCCTTTCCTCTTCTTCCCTTTCTTGCTTATCCTAAAAGAAAATTAAAAAAAATTATATCGACCGTGCGATGTGTTGCACGTAATGTTGAAAAAATTACTATTCAATTTCTCCTCGCGAAAGAAATTGATCTAAACAAAACATTTCTTATAATTTTAATAATTTCTTTGGCAATAATTGCAGTTTAATAGTTTTTATTGCCCTTTTCTATCCTATGTTGTTTCTCTTTTACATAAAAAAATTATCATATATATTATATGTTTTAATATATGTATATTTTATTTTTTTTTTTATTTCATGCATATATGTATATTGTATATATATTTTAACTATAAATATAATTTTTTAATATCTGAAAAAAATTGTGATAACCAAAAAGAGACTTTTTGACGAGAAATGAAAATAGAAAGAAATTTTTGAGTGCATTTATACGCGTACTTGCAACTCTGCTTCCGTTTTCTCGCTGGCGACAGAGGGAGATGGACTAGTGGGCCTCTGGGCATAATTAGCTGCATCTTGAGCCGCGCTCATCGACGGCGACAGGGAGTTCCTGGCGCTGGCGAGATTAGGCACGTCCAAGCCAGCCCCAGCGGTGTCTTGCGGTCCCACGGAGGCTCGATTTCCGGATCCATGGGCTCCCGCAGTGCTCGGTGAACCTACATGGTTCGGGCCACCGGGGGAGGCTGTGAGGCCCGAAGCGAGCGAGCCGACGCTACCGGAACCTGGACCGCTGCCGATGCTGCTAGGATGACGACGGGAGCCGTGAGAGCTACCGCTGCCGGCACGACCACCGCCACCGCCACCGCCATGGTGAGTGTTCTGATCCTCCTCGCTCTCCTCCTCGGACGAACTTGGGTCTATCATCGTCTAAGAACGCTCTAAGGGGGTGCACGCGCGGTCCTCGAACCCCCCGTCACAGGAGGCCCAGCCGCTTCACGTGGTCACGGAGCCGTCGTGCTCTGCTTTCGATAGTGTTGATTATGCGCTCTTTTAAACTGAAAAAAAAAGAAGAGAAATAGCATTCATTTTTATTGCAAGAAAAATAAATGCGATAATGAATATGATAATAATAAAGATAAATATGATATTAATTGGATGACTGTGCTAGGAAAAAGAATTCATAAATATTGAGAAGAAAATATGAACAGCTGCAATTGCATTAACAATTGATTTTCAATATTTTGGGAAGAAAAGTAAAGCTGGAAAATTGCCATTTTCCACGAAATAATATTTCTGTTTACGCGCCCTTTCTTTTCTGCTTTTGTATTTTACATCTTATTTAACAAAATTTCGTAATTGAAAACATGACTGCAAAAAACATCTTTGAATTTTTCAGAAATCTTTTTCGCACAATACACTTTTTTATAGTTCTTAATAATATTTAGTTTTAATCAAGAAAAGAAAAATTGTTAACGACATCTTTTATATTTATTTAACTACAAATGATCAATAATAAAAATAGAATTACATTATAGCCAATTATAATAATATAGGGCCACAATAAAACTGATTCATTTCAATAGCTAATTGCGTTAAACTACAGCTTAAAATTCAGCTGAGAGTATTAATGTATTTTATATTAGAAAGTAAAACTGCTATAATGCCCTTTCTCTTACACAGAACTGGATTATTTCGTTAAACGCACAGCAAGTTTAATTATTAATTTAAGGATTTCTAATTAAATATAAGGCAAATTAAGGTCATCGTTGGACTAACCATCACGATTATTACGTTCATTGTGTTTAATATAAGCACAGAAATTGCGTGTCAGACACAGCGGCGAGTATCTGCACGCAATTATCATTCGACTTTTTGCACAAAGGCGCAATTCGACCTGAGCTATTTCTCGCGTAATTGCAGATCGTTGTACGCAAAAGCGAAGAAAATTGTTTATCCTAATCCCGTTGCGCCATCACGCGAGAAATAGCAATGAGAAAAAGAGTTTTTTTTTTTTTTTTTTTATTTCAGCTTTCCGATCGCACGAGCTTTCATTGCTATCGAAAGCTCCAAAAGCTTTAGACGCGAAAACCAAGAACTTGAGAATAAATATTTTTGCCGTTGAAGCGCGTTCACAGCTAGCTTGGCAGAAATGACAACGGAAAAATCAGTCACGCATCCCCGCAGGAATAGAGATTTAATTCTTGCAATCCGTCGAGAAGGGAGGAAGCTGAATTTATCGGCTTATGGAGGTACTTGGGAGGTACTTTCTACGAACGACTTTGGCGAATAATTCCACTTTAATTATAATTGATCGTTTGAAAAGTCCTCTTTCGCCTCTCTTAAAATGCTATCGGATTACTTCAGGCGGTCTCGAATCGACTCTTTTACAAAAATTTATAGCGATCGGTGCATACAAAAATTGAAAGTTTGTGCGAAAGAGATATGCGAATTTTATGCGACTATAGAATTTAAAATGTATCTGGAAATTTAAAGCGCCAGAGATCTGAATATTCTCTCTCTCTCTCTCTCTCTCTCTCTCTCTCTCTCTCTCTCTCTCTCTCTCTCTCTCTCTCTCAGTGATCTAAAGATTTATGAATATACAATCCAGAATAATTGAAAATGGAATGAATGAAATAATTAATAATTTGTATGTTATTTTTCTATTGCAATTATGTAAAGTGGAAACATAATTAGAGGGATGCTATCATTTTATAGTACATTAAGTTAATAAACATTTATAAATTAAAAGACATAATATATCTTGACTATGTTAGTAATCTTTAAGCAATCTTTAGTGTTTATTATGACAAGTACATATATATATATATTAAAAATTATTACTAATATATTTAAGAATATTAACAAATATTAAAGAGAAGTTGTTATACTAGTCTATAATTCAGAATATTCATTATAACAATTTGCCCGGTTTATTAATTTCCATTTGAATTTCATTAAAAATGCATTGTCTTGAATTGTAGAATTTAACGATTGCCAAGTATCTTTTGCTTATAGATTGTATAGAATGAATTTATTAAGCTTTTCGGTAAAATAAATCCGTTTCCGTATTTACTGACAGCATAATACTGTCCAATTTCGCACAGAACGGATCATGGGCTACGAGTGGTAAAGCTTAATTGCATTTAGCTTCTTCGTACGCGCAATACAAGTTCATCGATAATTGCACTGGCTTTTTGATGCATATATGTAATAGTATTTCACTTGCACATACACATACGCATATTCTCTCTCACTTTCTATCGCGTGCGCATGATACGTCATATTCGATTTAAACCGCGTTCCATCCTGCGAGAGATAAGTCTTTGAGCTAATATCGAAAAGATGTATCAATGTGTAAAAATGCGTAATATCTTTAAATGCAGTGTCTTCCCAAATGTATTACGAAACAAGTCACGTTGCATAAATTCTAAAACCTGTAATGATAACGAATCATCAATCGAAAAATATCCGAGATGTGCTATATTTCAATATTAAATTTATCGTTTGGTAAATTTCAAGAAGAGAGAAAGACAGAGAAAGAAAGAAATATATTTTCACGTTTTTCACAGTTCAAATGACTATTTTAGTAAATTTGGGACACAGACTCCCATACGAGACAATTATTTTTCAATTAACTTATATTTTTGTGTTTTTTTCTTTAGTAAATCTTGATATTCATAATATCTTAAAATTTAAATTGATGACGTTTATACATAATAATGTGTTTTTTTTTTAAATAAATTTTAATTAACTATTATAGTACGAATAGAAACTGAGCGATAGAATTGAGCTATAATCTCACCGATGCAAATCCTAAGTCGACTAATGGATTTTAATTTAATATCGCTTCAACGCTATTACGTATTGCGTCATTATGCGTCGGTGTAATTGCGTCGGCGGATAGATTTAGTTGTTCGAACGAGATATTTTGAGATGGGTGAAACTGCCGGTGCATCCTTCTCAATGGCATAATATTTTTTAATAAGTAAATGTTCAGACACGTGTTACGAAAAATAGATGGTTTATTACAAGCTTTGATTTCGTTAATAGAGAAATGTTCATCGCTCTCATCTGACGAAGAATTAATTTAACGAATAAAATTGGCGGACGAATTGCTTCATCGTGTATAACTTGACCCGATTTTCCAAGAACCGAGACATTTTATATTTTTTTTTTTTTTTTAAATTAACTTCAAAAATAATTTGATAAAATTTGTTTACTATTATGACTTTATCATTTATTTATTAAAAATTGATTTATTGAAAACATGCGGCATCCAAAAACCATTTATCTAACACTATACACTTCGCTATCGCTCATTCTGTATTGTGTCAAATTCACACTCGTCAAATATGTTTACATTAATTTCTGCAGAAATTAATCAATTTTTAAAGTAATTTTCATATTATTTATAATATACTCGTATAATTTGCACAAATTTGCAAGCGGTTTTCGCGGGTAATATTTTCTCGACAGCAAATGCGTCACGTTTTACGTATCGGTCAGCGTGTCGAGTTCTACTGCTGGCACTGGAAGGAAACTCGGCTTGCGACAACTATATGCCGTGGAACTTAACCGCGCAGAAGCCGTCGATAAGGAGCTTCCGGTTGGCGAAATCGGAGCAAAGTAATTTTCACATACGGAAAGGAAAAAGAGAATCCACTTTCCGACATGAAAGCGCACCTGCTATTCTTTGATCAGAAAGGAAGGAGAGATATACGGGTCCGGATGCATGTGTATGTGTGTTTTTCTCTTTCTCTCGTCCGGAATTTTTCCAGACGCGACAATCGATTTCCAGGTGCAACGCTGCGCGTTTTCAATGCGTATGTAGGAAACGAACTGGAACGGAAGAAAGACACGCGTGGCTATCACAGTGCAAACATATCGATTGTTTCCGGCCGTCCTTCTGACTTCCTTTTACATTCGAGTTAAATGTCTGATTCATTTCGCACGCGTGTTTACGCACATGTGTATACATCGCGGACACGTGGCACCGTAAAAATTGAAAAATATTAGAAAATATCGCAGAAACAATCTGAGAAATTTTCGAAGAGACACTTTCGAATTTTTCCGAAGCATTTTTCATGCGATAAGAGCTACACGATGATCTTTTTAATCGGCCATACATGTTGATCTTATGCAAACTACTAAGAATTTTGTCAGATTTATCAAAAAATAAAGAGAAAAATGTCTTAAAGAACCATGCGCAATACTCAAGACGCAAAAACGTTATATTTATTGATTAAACAATAATAATAAAATCGGCATACGTTTCGACCTATATGTTTCGATATTTTTTATTTTATAATTAACGAAGCCTTAATCTCTTGAAGATTTATCAAATTTGTAGAAAAGTGTATTCCTTGAGAAATTAATCTCTAAAATTCTTTTTAACTATCTGTTAATACAACTTTTTATAACGTGTTTCATATTAAATATCTATTTATTAAATATGATAAAAAAAATTTTTTTTTTTTTAGATTAACGTTATTATGTTTCTTTTTTCCAGATTGTTCCCCGTCTATCAAGATCCTCTTGTTATCTAATTAAATTCTGCAATCTTATTTCGCTGTAATCGTCCTAGCAGATTTTTCCTCAGAAAGGAGCAGATTCGAACATCGGATAGTTACGTAAGTAGAAAAAGAAAAATTATATCATTCATTGCATGCTTATAGGATATAAAGATATTCAAGAGGAAGTATTTTCTTGTGACGTGTTTAATCTTTTCTTATTCAGTAAAATATCAAATATATCTCAAGTTCCGCCCTTTTTCTCTTAAAGTAGATAATCCCAAAAAAGTCTTAATCACAGAGAAAGAAAATCAGTTCAAATAATTATTGAAAAATGAATAATAGATTTATCAATATCAATCGTCGCGAGAAAAAGTATACAATGGAGAAAAGAAAGACGAAATGAAGTATTTTTATAACGCAACATATAATTGTGATAACTTACTACTCATATAATTGAATTAATAGAATAGAGAATATATGAATCATGATTCCTGATTTAATTTTCATACATGATTCCTGATTTAATTTTCAAATGGAATAATGTGAACCGGTACGTGATCGATGGCTCTCTTTCTCATATGATCGTTACTCATTGTAACAATGTACGCGTACAAAGGCATGTATATACGGGCGTGTTAATGCCTAACCCAGAAATGCAAATGTTTCCGCCGTTGTAACGTTGATACAGAACGCGCGCGTGATTTCTGGGCCGAGAAAGTGAAGTATACTGCCGGTTCGAGATGTAAAAGCGGATTGTCTATGCGGAATAGCGTGTAACTGTTATCGGATACGCCCTCCCGGTACGTTTGTCCATGCATGCACGATGAATATGTAGCGATGGTAAGAATTGTCTGACATAATGCAATTTAGCATAATAATGTAACCAGTCGAAATAATCCGGGAAGATCCGTAGCGGGAACTTTGCAAGAGACAAGGAATTTTGTGATATCTCGTGAGACATTCTCGTTTAAAAAGTTAATATTGCGGACAGTAATTCTGTAATCTCAGTGAATTTAATCGATAACTATAATTAAATTAACAAAATCTATCAAAATCTTTGCATCAGAGTCATCAAGTTGATTAAACGGGGAACAGATAAAAAAAAAGTTTGTGATTGGGATTAAATTTATCTATTGATTACAATGCTCACGTTTCCCTAATGTTGAACAAAAAAAAAAAATAAAATAAGCGAATGTTTATCTTGTATTTTCGCTCTCTCTCTCTCTCTCTCTCTCTCTCTCTCTCTCTCTCTCTCTCTCTCTCTCTCTCTCTCTCTCTCTCTCTCTGACAAAAACCTAATTTCAATTTTATCAAAGAATGCACATATTTTTTTTTGTGCCTGTTTTGGAAAACTTTATATTCATTGCAAAATATGTGAGGGTATTTGCAATACTATCACCTGACAAACGATATCTTAGTTCAACCATAGATAAGCGTTCACAAATAATATTTGACAGCGTTAAAAATGGATAAGAAAGAAAAAAAATATAAATGGACCGACGTTGCGAGTTAATTGTGAAAATGATCGGAAGCGGGTTACGTAATACAATGCGGAGTTTATCAAGTCGAAATACTAATCCCGCATGTAAGGGCAACGCGGCCGAACAACGGTATAGGTACCGGTACGGGCGATTAACTTATTGGATCACGTAAACGCGTCCCACGGGGAAAAGTTTCGAAATGGTACTATAGAAAGGAAAAGAAGAAAGAAGAGGATCCGGGGCACGTTTGCGCCGCGACGCAAAATTTCCGCCAAACTTATACGTGAAGAGATCGATAACCGATGCCGTTTATATATATGTGTGTACACATATGTTGTAACGTTCGGTTTTGATGATTATCGGCGTGCCATCGGTAAAAATTTTTCAAACGGATTTAGAGCTGGATTTAGATTGAATTGAGCGAGCTATAGCTCAAAGTCTTGTATTCCGAGGTGTCTATGCCATCTTAGAGTCGTATATTTACCAACAATTTTATATTTGTGATTAAAATATTTTATTAGCCATTTGTGTTGTGAAGAAAAAAAATATTAATTGACATATGATATTATAATTCAGATCTATAATAAATCTAAATCCGTCGCCAAATCTATTCTAAATTTATCATCTGACATTAAAATTAAAGTCGATTCAAGTTTTCTACGATTCCCAAAATATGCACTTTTGTTCTGATATATTGTACTTCTCGATAGAAAAATTTATATCTTCCCAGAAATTAGATTTGATAAAATTGAAATAAATAAATAAAACTTTCTTTCGAATTCTATATTAATCAGTATTTTCGATAATATTATATTATCGATTTTATGTAAAAATTTATAGGCAAAACTTTTGCTGTATTTATACGACATCAATAAGTTACATATTCTTCAGTTCATTACCAGCGTACCAACAATACACATTTTTCACATTCCATTGATTTTTTAATAAATAAAGAGTAAATTTTGATAATGTTAAAGCGATTAAAGAACTAACAGTAATTATTACGCATACAATTATTAAGTATACAAAAAAATTGAACAAGTAGACATTTTATCAAACTTTTTATTTGCTAAAAAGAGAAATTTGCATTTTGGTGTTAAAGCAAAAATATGTCGAAAACATCTAAGATTAATTTAAACAAATATTAATATTCGAGAGAAATTAATCTTCGAATTAAAAATCTACAAACAGACTGAAATATTTCGACATTCTTAAATAGAATTCCAAAACTTGGGATTTCATTAAAATAGCAAATAATTTCTAGTACAAATTATTGGTCGAGATTTTTTTTTAATTTAAATATTCAATTTAAGAAAAAAAAAACAAAGATATAAATTTAATAGTGAAATAAAAAAATATTTTAGTCTTATCACATAACAAACAAACATTCATTGTCAGTACTAAATGCAGCTATCTCGTCATGCTTACAGCAACTTTTTAAAAACGTCACTTTCATCAAAAATTTCCGATAAAGTCGGCTCTTCGACCGGTGATTGGAAATGCCGTGTCAATCGAATTTCCAGGCATGTGCCAATGCTTTCAACTCGATATTGATGTGTGCGCTCCTTTATCTGCGCTTATTAAATATGGCGTTCATTGATCCACTTATTATCGTAGCATACGTCGCCTCCATCAATCCCATTTCCATGACAACCGCGTAGACGAATGAATATTTGTCGCATCTTGGCAGCTTATTTTTGTATATATATTTATTAAAAAAAAAAAATTATAATTTATTTCGTAATAGAAACGCGATATTTAACAAAAATGTGAAAATGAGAATAGAATAGAAAGGGAAGATAGAAAATTATTTTTAGTACGGGAAAGTATGACAGAACGATTATTTCTAGGATAACATCGCATCTCTTCCTGTTCCTTTTTATATAGCCGGATTCTACATTAATTGTAGTTAGGACACATAGAGTGAGAAGGTTAAAGTTAGACCCGACCATAAAATCTGCGATATTATTTTTATCCTTTACGAGGTCACGCTTTTTATCAAGATTAAATCGGTACATTATAGAGTACTACCTTTATCGAACCGTAGAAAAGAATATTTTGATTTTTACTAATCTATTTTTACTTATATTTCACATTGTGTTACGTTCAGTTGAGGCTTCAACGAATCTTACAATGCAAAAATTCATTGTGACCGACTAGATTTTTTTCACGTTATTTATACGTGCATATACAAATCCAACATTTTAGTTTGCGCTAGCGCGCACATATGTGTGTTCTTGTATGTGCGTAGCAATTTGAATATTAAGCCATTTTTCTATAATAAAAAAATTTTATGTGTATATTTTTAAATCAAAATATTTTTTGCAGTTTATTACGAAAATATCATACAGTAGTAACAGTTTTAATTTCATAATGTTAAAAAGTTAAAACAACACGATCAATATTTTATTATTTTTTACTGTTATGTCTGCCAAGGAATATCAAGACATTTCATAAAAATCAATTTATTACACAATACAATTATATAATTATTTTTTTACTGATTTCACAGCTATCGTGAAAAAATCATGAAATAACGATTACGGAACATTCTACATATCTACATTTGATTTTAAAATAAAAATTAGCGCCAAAAAATATAGTTTGTTAAAAATTCGTTTGTAATACGCTAGTTTGATTTTTCGCAAACTAGCTTAAATATCCTAGCTATTAAATCTCCAATTACGATTGCAAATGTAACTTATTTGATGCACTTATCTGTTATATAGAAGTGCATTTTTATTTTGCATTGGGACATAATCTCGTTATTTGATCGGCTTTTGCGTTCATCGGATGCCGATATCTACCGCAACGTTTCCGTTCATCGTCGACATTCAAGTCGACGAGGCACATACGTAAAAAAAATCGATAGCCGCCTCGATTTACTATGACACACCACCGCTATACGTGTGCGTCTGTTCCTAGCTCGCCGATGCGAAATACGACTTCCTCATCCAACTCGCTGATTCGAAATTGGCTCATTGAAGCTTCGGTAAAACTAATGGCTACCGTCAATTTGTTAATGAATCATATAAACCAACTAACGCATCAATTACAGAATCATAAATTCAGAACTAACGCAAACTGGCATATATTAATTAGATTGTCAATTTTAGCATTTATCTCCTTTGCTTCTCTCTCTCTCTCTCTCTCTCTCTTCGAGGATTATCCTCAATTAACATGGAGTTAGTAAATTAAAAATTACTATCAATTAATATGAATTAAATAACAATTTATCCACTATTATTGTTCATCAGCGATTAATTATCAAATAAAGTAAAAATTATCAATTAGTGTGGATTAATTTACCAAAGGCTATCATTATCACAACACGACACGATGCAACGAATGGCACGTCTTCACACATCACCGACACATTTTAACGCGACGAATTTCGCGTTCCCGAACCGCTCTAGAGACGCAAACGAAATCGCGATGCGACATGAATTCCTGGCCGACGAGAAGCTTTCGCGCGAACGAGTCTTCCTCGCGGCATGTTATTGATCTAGCAGCGTCGAACGCGCGGCTTCCGAAGCAAGGCTCGCCGTTTCCCTAGACACGCTCGAAGGTGCATGTTTCGTGGCTGGGTGTGTCGTATGTGTGTGTTGCCCATTGCTGTCGATGGATTTGGAGCGCAATAGTTATCCTGGCGGTTCGCATCTCCTTTGAGAGCGCACAGAGACTCGCCCCAAGAAGAACCGTCTGTGCTCGCTAAAAGCGAATATTTATGTATATATAGACTAACCTCCTATCAATCGATTCTGGGACTCCTTCATCTGTCGAAGAGCCATCCCGCTACGACGTGCCGTGCATGATCGTGTAATGACGACTCGCGGGGAGCACGACGATATCGCGGCGATAGTATTGTCCGTCCGTTTGATCGGTGACGTGCCGTATCCACTTGGAAAGTAGATCGAGCGGTATTCGACCGCACGAGTCACACGAAATAAACTAGCGTACGAATAATTTGAGGAGAGACAAGTGCAAGGAAAGAGAAAGGGTGGAAAAGGAGCAAAACAGTAGAAGGAAAATTAGAGGAAGAAAGAGAAAGAGAGAAGTCGGAGGGCGCTCGAAGAAACGAGAAGAGGAATCGTTTGCGAGGGTGGAAGTAGCGGACGGACAGATGCTTCGTGATCCACAAGCTGGCGTGTTCGAACTGCGACCACTCTGCCGATATGCCGACTGCGATTCTGCTATAGTAGGGAGAAATGGTGAAAGTAGGGGATGATGTCGGTAGGAGGTGGAAAAACCGAAGGGAAAGAGGAAGAGAGAGGGGTAGGAAAAGTAAAGAGGTAAGCAAACGTCGAAATTAGCGAGAGAGAAAAAGAGAGATGCAACTGGAAGAGAAAGAAAGAAAGAAGGACAAAGGAAGAGACGATTTTAAAGTAAAAGAATAAAGAAACTGCAAAATTAGGGAGAGAGAGAGAAAAAATGATGATGAAGAAAAATAACTAGAGAGATAAAGAAAATCAAGATAGAGGGAGAAACAAAGAGATGTTGCAATGAACAGGAGAGAGAAAGGAAGAAAGGATAGAAGAATTAGGAAAATATCGAAACAAGAGGAAGCCGGAAGCCAGATTCATGAGGAGAAGACGAGCAGAGGAGAAAAGATCTATGGCGATCAAACGGTGGTTGCGGAGGAGAGACGACGCTTTATGTTATTAAGTTTGCAAAGAGCCGGTCTAAAAAGCATTCTATCACGACTACGATTAGCGGCGGTGATGGCGATGGCGAGCATTATGTGATAGACATTTGTTACGTACAGGGGGAAGGAACAGGAGAAAGAGAGAAGAGAGAAAGTGTGTACGATAAAGAAGAAAAGGAACAATGAATGACGGAGAAAGGAAGAAGGGGTGCATAATCAATGATAATGCAAGATATTATTGTAGAGAAAGAAAAAATGTATATATGGATGAAGGAAAGTTCATTTTTATTCCTAGATAGGAAACTTGAGGCGAACAGCGATCCTTAAATACGAGCTCGTTGCGTGAACCAGTAAAAGAAACGGAAAATATGTATAAAATAAAACGAGAAAGAGAAAAATTCTTACATACACAGTGGAAAATGTCTACCTTTTTATTTATGTAAAAAGTCAAAGAACGGCTTTTGGCTCTTAAGTACGACTTCCGAGCCAAAAAACGAGCCTCTTCAAATGTTAAAAGAAACACTTGCGATTCCAAGCGACATAAAGAACGTACATAGACGAAACGAAAGACAAGCTAGAAGGAAAACTATTCTCTTATAATTAACACCGATACAGAGAAAAGAATATATTATGAGAAATAAAACATATGGTCTATAAGACACGCAACATATCCAAAATAAAAATTTTAGATGCAATCGAGGCAAAGGATAGTTTGACTGCATGAAACAGAGACATAGTCCGAGATTCAGAGACTCGAAAGAAAAATCAACGAAAGACGGTAAAGGACGTAATATCAAGAAGGGGCTCGAAGTAGAGAACAGCCATGAAGGAATGCATAGGACACAAGATGGAGTAGAAGAGAGCAAACATAGGTGGATGGGATGAAAAGAACGAGAGAAGGAGGGAACGGGTTTGCTGGTTGCCGGGGTACAAGACGCAGGATGACGGTAGATCGTTAGGATGGGAATGGAAGGGGACCAACGAGAGCAACAAGGACATGGGGTGCGCGCGCTGGGAAGCGACACTGGGCCATCGATCGGCTGCGCGCGATGATGACCGCCGCTGCCGTCGCCTTCGCAATCGTTATCGTCGTTGTCAAACTCGTCGTCATCGTCATAGCAGCCGAATGTTTCGCATCGAACGCAGATGCACGCAAATGGCACGCAGATCCGTAACAGCGATTTTTTACTTTTCTCACGCGTGCGCGCGCGCTTGTGCGAAGGCTAAAAGAAGATGAGCGTGGAGATCGCGACGAGGGTGGAAAAGCACCCGGCAAAAGGGGGGCGAAACTGCGACAGGGTCAGTAAAGGGAATCGGGGATTAACCACTCTGAGAGATGTCCCCGTCTACAGATTCCTTGCTCGCTCAATTTCGAAAGCTCGACATACCGGATAATGGTGGCGAACACGTTACGTGTATTCTTTGACTTTTTAAGATAACCACGAGAGATTAACTGACTCTTACGACAAGGGTCTTTTGGGTCAAGTGAGCTCGATCGTGAGTCGAGAAATCGAGTTAGCGTTCTTCTCGTATAGAAGTATAATTGTACGATTGTTTGTTAGCGCGTAAAAAATTTGATTTTATGCGAAGGTGAACAAATAATGAGTTTTGCTATCTAAAAAAATAATTTCTAAAAAACATAACACGCACACACATACACACAAAGTACTTAGACACACATACACATACATACATACAAAAATCACATAATTCTTTAAAAAAATTAATTTTAAGCGACACCGAAGAAATGTGATCATTTTCTATGTACTTACAACTGGAAAGTGATAATTTCCTATGTATTTACAACTGGAAAGTTTTTCTAATATTTCAGCCATTTTTAGAGAGATATTTTAAGAGAAAGCCATGCAATATTAAATCTCTTTTTATGCTAAACTTTATTCAGAAATTTGTTTGATGAGAAAGATATTCTGTGGTAAAATATCAATAAAAACCCCAATTACACAAACTATATATTTAAAAAACTGTACAATATATAATGATTAAGATAGATGTTATATTAATTATTCATGCAACAGTAAATTTTGTTCTTCTTCGATTATAATAACTTTATATTCAATTTCTATGTATTTGTATTTTCAATCGACAAACGATGCAATATATTATTGCGTCTATCTAACCGAGGCAAATCGTTTCTATTTTATTGCTTCATGTGACGCGATATCAAAAAAATTCATGCTATATCTATATCGATCGTATACATTGATCTGATATGAAAAAACCGAAGGCCACATACAACTGCGATAAAGACATTTATTATTGCTGCCTTATCCAGATATTTTATTGATAAATTTAAATACTCGAAAAATTATGAGCATATAAATTTATAAATAAAAAATTATTTGCAATCAAATTGAGATATTTGATAAGGAGAATTTACAATAATCCAATTATATCCGATCTAAACAATCGCAACAAATTATATATTTATATTAATTCATCCAAATTTTAAAAAATTGCGCATATTGTTTATCGCGCTAGGCTCTTAATTAGTCTATTATTCTTTTTTATATATTATGTTTATATGTTAATAATAATTGTTATTATAGTGCTGCGTGTATCTATATATGTGTGTGTGTGTGTATATTATCTCTTACATTATTACTTTTCTGATTATATAATAATTATTATCGATTGTTCGGTTAGCGAACACCTCCTGGCTTTTCATCCTTGCAGGAATTTTATTTCTAAGCAAATATCCGTTTGTTGGCCGCCGCTCACCGCGTGAGCAGATTTTTTACCTAGTAGTTCACGAGCTATACGTGCGTTCCCGGATGCCTTCTAAGGCCGGATGATTAAGCAAGTCAAGTAAAGCTACAAGGATATTTAAATCATACATATGTATATCGCAATTCACGGAACCCGAGACCAGAGCCAGTTTTTCCGATGCGAATACTTAATCAACCAGTAATTAGTCGGATTCTAGAACATTCGATATTTCGAAAATTATCTTTATGCGACCGCGTGCTAGCCCTTGCGATTTGACTGAAATTGGGCAAGACTTGTATCAAACAACGGAACGATCCCTACGCGAGACGGAAGTGCATTCGAGACGATTATCGTGGTAAATTAGATAATTAGAACGATCGAACGATCGAAACGGGACGAACTGAACATGCCTTACCGAGAAGCCTACGATCTGCTAATCAATCTCTAAACAGCCAGAGCTCCAACCGAACGAATCGACACACGGCGAGGCGGCTACATCAGTAAAAATGAATTTCAAAGAAAAAATATTAAAATGTAGTTTTAATTAATTAGTTTTACATTAATTCTATTTATTTTATTGATTAATCAAAATTAATTCTTTATCTACTTTTATCTTTAATTTTTAAATTTTATTTTTGACAATAATAGATCTCATGATAGTTCGTTGTTGCTATTTCATGAAGGACTTCGAGCATGAAAATTTATGAGTCATTCGCAATCAAATTGAGATATTCGGCAAGGAGAATTTACAATAATCCAATTATATCCGATCTAAATAATCGTGAAAAATTACACATTATCTTGACAGCTAGTCAGCTAGTGTTAGCAGTTTCCCTTACTTTTACTTCGACAATATCAGGTTCGGTTTCGGCAGTAATGGCTGCGAATCGATCGCACATACGGGATAGAAATTTGATTTCATTAATAGGCGACGATCAATGGTGTGTAATTTTAATACAATTATGTCCCGCCGTCGCCTGAATTAGATCAAGCATATATTGAACGTCCGAGAAGTAATCACGAACATCGATCAAACATGATCCGTTCTTTCGAGCCATTTTATCGTTGCACCAACATGCTACATGTATTATTAAATTTAATGGCGCTTTTTGATCGCGACATTTATCTTAAAATTTTGCAATTTACAGAAAATTTCTTGATGGAAAAAAGCTGGAAAAAATTCTTATAACAAGAGAAAAGGCATAATAAAGTAAAATTTGTAATAATATATATTATATGTGCAAATAACAATTCCTGTATGATAAAAGAAGTAGAAATATTGCTCGTTTACAAGAAAAAAACATTAAACACACAAAGTGAAGGAAAACGTATTATTAATACATTATATATAAAATCAGAAAATTTGACGTATTATTGATAAGAAAATCATGTCAAATCATCTCGCTCTTGTGCTCTATTAATAATAAAATCTCTATGGCATGTTACACTCATCTTACACATAAATTTGTCAGAAATATTCCAATTTCCTAAGATGAGATATTTAGAGAAGATATTTAGAAGAGATATTTTTCAACAAGATAAACTTCAAAAGTATATTCTATAGATATTTTTCAACAAGATAAGTCATATGTATATATATTTATATACTATATTCGATTTTGTTATTAAAATAAAAGTTCATTATCATACATTTAAAATAAAATTACCAATAATCAATAAAAAATAATAGTCAAATAATAAATAATTAAAGAGAAATAACAGATACATTAAAACAAATTTACAAATATAAATGATATTTTAATGTTCTTATTATTTTTATTGATTATTTTAACGATACGAACATATTATCTCAAATTACTTTCATCTACATATCTAATCTTTGATCACATTTATAAATCAATAAACAGCACTTGTTTACTGCCTTGAACGTAAAAAAACATAGAAAGAAGTAGATGGAGTAACCGGTAGCAGCACATACAAGGTGGACACTTTATTTATCGATTAGAAATCGATAACTTTATTTAAAATAAAACTTATATATATATTATTTTAAATTATGTATAAAATAGATATTTATCTATAATTATTATATCTATAGATATTTATCTATAATTATCTATATATTGTTGCATTTATTTACAGAAATGTCTACGTACAGAATATTTTTACTAAACAAGCTTCGCTGTTTGTGCTTTTTGAATTTAATCAAAATTTTGAATAAAATTTATTTAGTAAAAATATTTTGTAATGGGATTTTCTTTCTATATGAGAAATATTTAGTAAAAATATTTATAAAAATACTCTGTGTAGATAGACATTTTTGTAAATAAGTGCAATAGTATATTTTATAGACAAATATTTATTTTTTGTACATAATAATTACACTGTACATAATAATTAAAATATTTTGTCTTGTACATTGCGTGTCAACGATATGTAAGGTAAGGGGGACCTGAGGTAAGGGGGATACCATTAGAAGTATATCCATGGCCCATTGGTGTACTTCTATGTATCCCCCTTATTTCAGGGAACAAATCGTTGACGCGCAATGTACTATCGAAGATCACATGTTAAAGTTTCACTTTAAGAAACTAAAAGGATGACTTCTTTCACACCCTGTATGAACGTAATATATATATATATATATATACACACATATATATATACGGCAACATCATCTCTTCAATACAGTTCTCGTAGTTGTATCAACTGAAACTTTGCTCGAGGAAGTCGGAGAATCTTTCAGTCCTACACTTGTGAACAAGTATCACTTATTTGTTAATTTTTGTGATAACTTTTAAAAAATCATGGATTACGATCGAAACAATGAAACTGAAATACATAAGACACCGATACAAAAATTTTATGCCGCACAGTCAATTCTCATTACAGGTATTTATTATACAAATATAAATGAATAGAATGAAAGATTAGTTTTATAAAATAATTAAGGCTATTGAAAATGTGTGTGTATAATAAAAGTAAAATTGCTCACGCAGTACTCAATGTATGATACTATGACATGATATGTATTTCATTGATATATAAAATATATATAAATCATGATAAACATAAATTAAATTAGAAAATCGATTGTGTATCGAGTGTATATGTACGTTTGTGTGTGCGTGCGTGCGTGCGTGTGCGTGTGTGTGTGTGTGTAATTTAAATAATAATTTTTTTGGATAAGCAGCATTATTTCTTTAGTATTATGCATTTTATATATCCTATATAAAAAATTTTAGAATAAATAAAAATATTTTCTGCTTAATGTTATAATAGAGAATACAAATGTTATATATATAGGCTTTCTAAATAACATTATATTCTCGAACATATTTATCGACACGCTTTATGAAAAAAAAAAAAAACAGAATTAGATGCAGATTTATGCATAAAAATTAGTCATGCGATGTCGTTCACAAATCTTTCCTATACACAAATCAGCATTTTGTTTATCTAGAATATAAATCGGTCAGAAATATTGCGCAGTCTATTATCCGCATAGTTAAAATTGAGTACGACAATCGTAAACTTAAACAATGACGCACATGAGTCTTATGCATTATATTGCGAATTCTTACGCTTAAATCTGCTTTGTCCTCCTATATGTACACACATATACGCGCTTATATACTAATTTTCCCTTTATTATATCACTTTTTAACAATTTCAACAAAATTTTTACTTCTACTATGTTAGTTCTAATTCTGTTTTCTTGATTTGATTGATTTTAATTCAGGTATTCTATTTCTTATATATTATATTACGTATGTACAATTTGGATAACTTAAATTATTATAGTTTAATGCTTATAGAATTGATTTAATCTTTTTGTTTATAACTAAAACTTATTTTTACATCTATTTTACTATATCTTTTAAATCACTTCTAATTAATTTTAAATTACTGAGAATTTATTATTATCCTGTTTTTTTTTTCTTTGTAGGCGTATGTGTTCGTAATATATATATAATATGTTTCATTTAAAAAATCAGTTTTTTAATTTAGATAAAATCCGGTTTTCAATAAGGCAAAAGATCCGGTTTTCAGATTAGGTTTGCGATAAGATTAATCAGTTTTGATTTTTTGGTCTATATATCTTTGCAAGATATTTACAAGATTATGATTTGCAAGGTGTGTTGCATAAACAATAATTATTAATGCATCATCAACATCATCGATTACTGTTGACTAATAGCAAGATATTTTTTTAATTCTTTTTTGCTTTATTAAAACATTTATCTTTGTAAACATAATGTATTACTATTTAATCACCTTAAACTATTTTTAATAAATCTTTAATTGGTTTTATTATTTTCTACATGACCATGAGGTAGGCAATGTAGAATCCTAATCACACTCTAATAATTAACGACTTGGGATTAGCTTTAACAGGTTTTTTTTTAAATACTGTCTTTAAATCGTTCTATTTTTTTTCTTTATAAATAATCCAATTATTACACACTGCAAGTTTATTCTATATATATATTGATGATTGAAATCTATCTCTATACCGCAGTTAAGTATACAATTATAGAATTGATCAATAAAAATGTAGCTACTGTTAGCGACTGAATTTCTAGTAACCATTTTTTAATTAAAAAAATAAAAGCGATGGTAATCGGCGTTTCTATAATGTAAATCATGTGCTTGCGATCTTGACAAGAAACCAGTTATAATAGCTTTTAATTCTCAACAATCAGATTTACAAGAAAGCGTAAAAATTTCGGACCACAATGCAAAAATTTCGAATTATCTTCATTACTTAGATTTCAATTGGATTTCGCTAAAATGGTGTCGATTATATTTTTTAGACTGCTTACTTTGTCAACTGCTCTCGAGTGATAATTCAATCTTTTCAATAGATTTAAACATTTATCCGCTTATGAAAGACTCCAGCGAGGCACTTCTTCTCTAGAAGTTTTTTAATAGATTTAAACATTTATCCCCTTATGAAAGACTCCAGCGAGGCACTTCTTCTCTAGAAGCTGAAAGTCTCATTATGCCGAAGAATAATTTATCAAAAATGAAAACCATCTTCTCTGTTGAATTAGTTACCCTGTGAGTCCATTGAATCGCTTTCCATTGAATCGTTTAAAAAAAAACTTTGCAATACATTTCTTAAATATTGAACATAAAAACTGGCAGCTTATACGCTTTTATCTACTTCTATGCTTTTAGCTCAATTTTATCATATTGTCATTCTAATATATTTATCTTTATTTTATTTTTTATTTACTATATCTTGATTTTTTATTTATATTTTTGGATTTTGATTTATATTTTATTCTTCATCTTGCTTCTATTGTATTTTTTATTACTATAATTTTTTCTTATGTTTCCTATATTTCCAATTTATTATTATTTTATTTTGTTATATACTTTCTGTACTATGCGTTTTCTTAGAAAAACTTTTGAAACAGAAAAAACTACTATTATACTATTATAAGTTCTCAAGTTTAAAATCTCTCGACATTTAATATATTAATTAATTTAAAGTTAATTTCTAATTGATAACTACAAAAATAAATTTTAAATATTAATTTGCTTTAATAATAATATACATATAGTTTTAAAGAACTTATTAATTATTATATATTTCTGATATATAATAATAATAAATTCTTTTATTAATACTGAAATATTTTTTTATACAATTCTTTGTATAATCTTTCTGATTATTGTAATTTGTATTACTTATATTAGCTTAATTTTTCTACTTTCTTCTATAGGTAGTACTGGATTTCTCGGAAAAATGTTAGTTGAAAAATTGTTACGAAGTTGTCCCGATATTTCTACAATATATCTATTGATACGTTCGAAGAAAGATGAATGCCCTAAAAGCCGACTAGATGACATATTTGAAAAACCGGTGAGTATCTAAAAAGTAGTAAAATAATGTATTCGTGAAACGTTGTTATGTGAATTTATGATCTGCAGTTGTTCAACCGATTAAAAGAAGAAATGCCCAATTTTCGCAAAAAAGTTGTGCCGATTATATGCGATTTTAATGTCGAAAATTTAGGACTGTCCGAAAATGATAAAAATATGTTGATACGTAAAGTAAGTAATTCAAATTTCTCTTATTCTCCTTTGCATTTGTATAATTATATTATTAAAGCGTAAGAAAAGTTATTGTATATTTAAGAAATATATATTCCATATAAGTTTAAGTTTTAATTATTAAGACAGTTAAAAATAGCTTCCTCTTTCTATTTTATTTGAAATATTACCGATATTAATATTATGGTACATTGGAAAATCATTCTTGTTATATTTATTTTATATTCCAGGTGTCCATAATTTTCCACTTGGCGGCGACTGTACGTTTCGATGAGGAAATAAAAACTTCTGCGATAATAAACGTTATTTCTACCAACGTCATTCTAGACATGGCTAAACATATGCTAAACCTAAAAGTAATTTTTTTTAATAATTAGCGTTGCATAATGATTAAAAAACATTATAAATTTTCATGAATTTTGAAAAAATTATAAAATGGACATTGACATTTTGCAGTCATTTATTCACGTATCAACCTTGTACGCAAATTGTACGCGAAATGTGAAACATATCGAGGAACGTTTTTACACGTATCCTATTGATCACAGGACTCTTATCACATTCACGCGTACTTCATCCGAAAACATAATCGATGAAAAGTTAGCTAAGTGTGTATTCCTTTAATTTTCGATATATAATAAATAAGTTATAATATATAATTAATAAATATAAATTTTCTATGTAAAAAATAAATGTTCGTAATAAATTAATATTATTATAAAATAATAAATTATTGTTTTGATAGAATCGCTTCATCATGGCCGAACACATATACATTTACAAAAGCTATGGCGGAAACACTTCTTAGAGACGAAGGCAGAGACTTATCGATCGGGATATTTCGTCCTGCGATAGGTGAGAAATTTAATTAATTATACAAAATTAATTTATGCTAATTTTTTTGTTTCTTTATTTCTTAAAATTATTTATAATTATATCATCTTTACATATTATGTCATATAAAGATATGAATATGTCATGCAAATTCAGGAGCTTTATCCTTATTTATCATATACATATAACTTCTCCTTGAAGGATATTATCTTACATATAAAAAAATACATATCACATATCCAAAAGAGATACATTTCGTATGTGTAATACAAAAGTATTAAAATTATTACCACTATTGCATATTACAAATTATTGCCACTTATAACAAATACAATAATTTATTATAGCACCATTGCAAGAAAATAAAATTTTAAGGTGCAAAAATATTACAGATTACTATTAAGCGAAAGTTTCTACGAAAAAATAATAAATATTCTTTTCAGTCACGCCTAGCGCTAGAGAACCGATCGTTGGATGGGGCGAAAATTTGTATGGAGCAGTTGGAAGTATATTATTTACCTTACTCGGTTTCTCGAGAATTCAATGGTGCGATCCTGATAGTCAGGCGAATTTGGTGCCTGTTGATTTTACTGTAAACGCTTTAATTGTCAGTGCATGGGATGTCTCTAATCAATGCAGGTATGATCAAATATCATGAAGAAACGGTACATTTTATGAAAATGATAAATTTACATATTTTATTTTCACCATAAGCAGTTTTAATATTATTTACTGTTATTAGATATTAAATATTGGCATCAATCTCAGTCCCAACCTAACTCTTTACTCTCAAATTTACTCTCTAATTTTACTCTCAAAAAATCACGAATTATTTTACATAATTCATATGATCATTATTATACGTTACATTTGTGTATTATTTCAACGCTCGTAATAGATTGACATCACACATGAACGATAAAATAATCAACTTTTTATGTAAAATATATTGATTATATTAAATAAAAAAATTTGCATGGCTTGCGGTTGACGAGCGGTTTTTAAGAAGCATGTTTTAATTTTTATATAGGAAAGGCAAAGATA
This sequence comes from Polyergus mexicanus, assembly GCF_030449975.1. NCBI lineage: Eukaryota > Metazoa > Arthropoda > Insecta > Hymenoptera > Formicidae > Polyergus > Polyergus mexicanus. Next base: position 9,241,361 of record NW_027223324.1, read on the forward strand.
TCTTAATTTACAATTATATATCAGCGGCTAAATCGCCGACATGGAGGGAAGGTATCAATAAACTAATCTGCATAAATCAAAAATATCCCTTGAAGGATTCCATATGGTTACCATTCATTTATTTAATACGACGAGAGATACCATATAAAATTTGCACTTGGTTCTGTCATTTGCTTCCAGCTTTTCTCATAGACGGTGTAAGGATATGCACGGGCCGTCGTCCGAGGTATTGTAGAAACATAAACAAATATTGATTATTCAATTATATACATCTAATAGTTTATTTAGAATCTGAACAAAGTTACTTCTATAAAACACAAGAAATCGTAATAACTTTATATATACTTCAGAATGTGGAAATTATATAGTAAAATTCATAAAGCTACCAAATCAGTTGCATATTTTTCGACCAATACGTGGTATTACACCGATGATAATGTTCAAACGATGTGGAACCGGTTGAATAAAGAGGATCAACAATTATTTCAATTCAACATGAACGAACTTGACTGGACCAAATATCTCACTGATTTTCACAAAGGCATGCGTCTTTATTTATTAAATGAAGATGATAGTAATTTGGAAACCAATCGTATCAATTATAAAAGGTAAGAAATGTGTGTTTTTAACTTTTATTAGTATTAGAGTTAATTATTTAATACAAAGTTTTTAATATAAAAATTAAATTTCAATTAAGAACAAAATCATGAATTTCAGGCTTTACTGGACACATCAAATATTTAAAACTGTGTTTATTTTTGTTACTCTTTGCATTATCTGGAACATATTCATCAAAATATTTGCATAATTGTTCTATATTTCTTCAATATGTTTTAATTTATTAATGTTACATTAGTAAGTATACTTTTTTATTTTATATGCTTGCCGAGAAGTTTAAATATTTTGTTTATATATCAACCTATTTTCTTGAAATATTTATTTTAAATAAAAATAGTTAAAGCAAGAGTTATCTTTTTAAATAGATATATCTTGCGATAAGACCTTTTTTTTTATTAAACACATTTTTTTAAAGCTTAATTATTTTATTGTGAAAATTACAGGAAAAAGACGATATGAAAATAGTGTCTTATTTTGCGTTTTACATTTGTTTTATTTTTGTACTGTCATTATGGTAAATGTTTGAAAAGTGCAATCATCTTTTATATATTTTAAAAATTGTTTTCTTATTTTTGTTAGAGAATATATTCACAAAAACACTTGTATCTGATGTAGGGAACGTTATAAAAGTGTAAGCAACCGTAACAAGCGTTTGATAAATTAATAACTATTAGAAGCGCGATAATACAACGAAGGCGTAAGAAATATTATAGATAATATTATAGATAATATTATAGATATATTATAGATAATAATATTATAGATATATTATAGATAATAATATTAAGATAATAATAATAATATTATTAAGATAATATTAAGATAATATTAAAAGATAATATTATTATAGATAATAATATTATAGATATATTATATTAGATAATATTATATAGATAATGTAAATAATATTATTAAAAATAGATAATGTTAGAGAAATAAATTAGAATATAAAATATGTTTTGGATATAATGAAGGAAAGGGAAGGACACTACGGTTTATACAATATATTTAATGTTTCTGAATGCGAAAAGTCGTCACGACGGTCATCAGTCCCGCTTTGTCGCTGTTTTAGTTGACTTGAATGCCACGCGAAACTTTGTCAGGATTTGAAAACATTCGTAACCTACCCCGAGAACGGGGATTACACTGTTTGCGATGTCAAAGAGTCAGCAGCCACTCACCAGGAATTCTGGCGCCACGCCAATCGCGGAAAAATAGGTTATCGATCAACCCCCTCAGTCTTGAGTAATAACTACAGGACCCTCTCTTCCTCCCAAATCCAAAAGAAGATAGGGAGAAAAGGGGTTAGAGATCCGCGTCTAAGAAGTGGAAATCTCGCGCATGTAACCAAGGTTACTCTTGTCGCGATAAGCGTCATTAAATATATATACAGCCATGTACGAAAAGCTAAAACCGTGTCAAGTTTTTTAACGCTTTCAATTTTATATACATATACAATTTTATATACATGTTTTATATATACATTATATATGTACATGTATATGTATATATGTATTATTTTATATAAAATTCTACAGTTTGTTACATTATTGTTATTATTATAAAATTTAAAACATAATATAATGAGAATATTTTACATTAAGTTAAAATTATAAAAAAGTAAACAGTGAGAAAAAAAAATATTTATAATTTAATATACAAATAAAAAATTATATATTGATTTAAACAAAGTAAAACTATTAATCGTTAAAATACAAAAATATATTGTAAGGGGTATATTATTACCAAGAATATATTTTTGTTACATTTTTAATACTTACAGATCGCAATAAAACAAAAACTCTAACAATAAGTCAGCGAGAATTCCTATTACTTTAGTGCATATAGCTGTTTTGCTCGTGACAGAGATACGCGGTACTCGAGATAATTTGTGCAGTGATTAAACTAAACGGAGTATCTTGCAAGTCAAGTAACTGCGTACACCTTTATATAATCTGTGTACCAGCGTTTATTAATAATTCAGGATCGCAGAGAAAATGCATCGCTTAGGAAAATCACTGCTTCATCTTATGGGATTTAGTAAAGGGCATGTTTACTCTTATATTATCGCACAGTGTTTCTAGAAGATCTATTGTAATTTTCCACCGAGCTCCTGATATTCGTTAACTTTATTTCTTGATAAAATGCATTCTTCAATTTATTTCTAGATAAAATGCGTTCTACTTATAGCTGAGGGCAAGGCTCGTTCAATTCGTGATAATATATATATATGTAATTAACAATAAGTATTAACCCAAGCGAACTATGTAAAACTCGATGTATGTCCGAAATATGCCCAGCACTTCGTGATATCGAGCGACTAGCTCGAATGGAAAATAATTTTAATTTAATATAAATATTAATTTTGAGTATATAACTCAAAAAATAGCTTTAACAAATATATATTGTACTACTCAGGCTTGATAAATTGTTGTATTCTATCTTTTAATCACTTTAAAATCCATCGAACTTCTTGAAATAGTTAAGAGATTTACTTGTCTCTAGTTTTACGATTATTAAATTTTTATTATCGATTTTAATTTTTATTTATTTATCAAGCCTAAATTTCAAGCATAAATTTTAAGCAAAATGTAATAACGTTTAATTATCATTTCAGAAACATATTCGTTTTGTTCTTTTATTTTCATCTCCTTTAATAATATGAGATATTGTTAAATTATCGATCAGACATTCTATATATAGATTTCCTTACCTCTCACATCAATCAAGTTAACATAATATATAGTTGCAGAGATTACCAATTCATCGTAATTGTAAAATAATCTTGTTATTTTTTGCGTTACATAAGAATCGATGAATGTTTTGCGGACAATCCCGTTATCGACAGTTTACTCATTTTTTAATTTTAAAACTGTCAAGGATCAGCTACTGGTATACGAGAAGAATATGCTTTTAAAGCGACGATAAGCGGAAATACGTTTGAAGCACGTAACGGCGATACATCTATTATGCGGCCTGATACTGTTGAACATTCACAGAGTTTTGCAAGGCTTTTACCTCGCATCTACCGAATATATGCTGATAAACGACACTCCCCAAAAGAAGATACGCATACAAATAAGTGACTCGACATTGTCGGCGGACAATGTAATGCCAGATTCTTCGTCAAATTTTCAAAGTCAAATTTTTTACAGAAAATGTTGTAAAAAGAAAGCTATTCTTTCTTTCAGCGCGTGATTAAATTTTTAATATTAACTATACATATATTGCAAAAACAAACAATTTGAAATCTAACTTCTCCGCAAGATTTAGATTATACGAAAAATTATATATAACTGAGAAATTTGATTTCAAATCAATACCTGCGTTTGATTAAACACACACTCGCTCATACACATGTTCAGTTTAAATCAGCTGACGAGCTGTCAAATTGCATTTGCACCTTGCGCGCATTTTCCGATGGGTGACATCATCTAGTATCGGCGGAGGGGACTAAATAGTTTCGCTCTGATGGTAAAGAATAGGAAGGGACAATCGTCGATAAGTCCATCGACGATGCGTTGACGACTATTGACGACGTCGATACGCGATGATCTTGTCGAGCCCATCGAAGTCGAAGCCGTGGCCGAGGAAACGGTCGACAGAAGCGAACTCTCTCATCGGGCGCGCTTCGGGACCGTCGATGACGATGACGTGCGAACGCAGCGGCCGCTTTGACGACGTATAATGTGACACCGAAGCGCGTCTTCTCGGTCGTCGGAAGCAGGACAGTGACGCGCGCGCGGGGCCAGGGTCTCGCCCGCGATCCCTTGGAGTGAGGGAACGGGCGAACAACACGAACGACGGCAAGTGGGGCCCCACGCACAGTATGGGCATAACCTGTCGAACGACGGCACGTTGCAGCGCACCGATCCATCGCGGTGGAGCCCACGACGGAGCGACTACGGCCGTCTGGTCGTCCGCCGCACGGTATACACTATATACCATGATGATATAATCTCCGGCGACGACCGCGTTGAGAGAGAAGAGTGACCAGAACAAGTGTTCGTCATGTTCCACTATTTGCATCTCAGGAGTCGTCTTCTGCAGACCCTGATCCTCGCGTTGATCGGCCTGACCTTTTATGCATATTACCGTACCACAGTTTATGATGTTCACCAATACAATTTGCCACGGAACACCAGTGAGTATTTGTAATGAGAGAATCGTATTGCGATGATCTTTAATGTTGCTTTGACTTTAAATGAATAATCAATTTAATAATCTAAAGGAAATTAACTTAAGATAACATACATGAGATTCAATCTGTATCAATTATCGATACATGATTTCTGTAAGCAATTATTATTCATTTATATCTACAAGTTTGAATTGTTTAGAAATTCTTACATTTTTTTGATTTTTGTCAAAAAATATTCAAAGAACACTAATATTTATTTAAGATTTTAAGATTCTCCAAACTAATTAATGTTTCGAAATATTTAATATAAATTCTTCTTTCCCATCGATGATTGCTCAAAATTTCAGGTTTCTCCGTGTATCAAGAAGGCCTCCATGTGCATACAAATCTCAGTGTGGACACACGACTGACAGTAGCAGCATCCAGGAACTCCAACTCGGACAATGTGTCTTTGAGTCCGTATGCAGTGCACAACGCGAGCAACAACTCTGCGATCGTTATCACGACGCTGTCAACATCCTCCAGCGCGCAGTCCTCCGCGTCGTCTTCCGCGAGCACATCGATCAGCTCGAAACAAAGCGCGAACGAGAAGTTTCAGGCGGCAAAAGTTACTAATGCGACCAAATTAGCGCCGATCGCGATCCGCAATGATTCGGCACGCGCCATATACGAGATCGGGCACACGGTGCCAATCCCTGAGCGCTGTCCAAATCTTGGCAAAGAAATGGAGCTGGTAGTGATCGTGATGTCCGCACCGACGCATCTTGAGGCGCGAACGGCAATTCGACAGACTTGGGGACACTTTGGCCAGCGCAGAGACATGAGCGTACTCTTCATGCTCGGCACTACTCTGGATTCTAAAGTGGAGGCGATCCTGCGTAAGGAACAGAACATGTACAGTGACGTGATACGCGGTCGCTTTCTCGACTCGTATTCGAATCTCACGCTCAAGACCATCTCGACATTGGAATGGGTGGACACTTATTGTTCCAAGGTGAAGTATCTATTGAAGACCGACGATGACATGTTCATCAATGTGCCACGATTGCTGGCATTCATTAACAAACATGCAAAGGATCGTAACGTGATATTTGGCCGATTGGCTAGAAAGTGGAAGCCGATCCGGAATCGCAAGAGCAAGTACTATGTGTCGCAGACGCAATTTCAGCAATCGATCTTCCCAGACTTTACCACTGGGCCGGCATACCTGCTGTCGACCGACACGGTGCGCCGTTTATACGACGCCGCTTTAGACCAGACGTACCTGAAGCTGGAAGACGTGTTCACTACGGGTATTGTCGCGCACAAGCTTGGTATCAAGCGCTCGCATGCCAATGAGTTCCTGAACAAGCGGATACAGTACACCGCCTGCAACATCCAGCGCGGCATCAGCATACACATGGTCAAATACAGCGAACAGTTCGATCTCTGGAAGAAGCTGCTCGACGGTAAGAGCAAATGCAAGTGATAACTACTAGCGAGGCCAAAGACGACGAAGGTCCTACGCTTGACCCTGACGAACCAAATGGTACGATCGTTACCGCCTTAATGCGATTCGAGTGCCCGGTTAAACGCCGACCGGCTGTGACCAGCCGTCGTTTCACCTCATATACGTAGTCATACACGCGCGTGAATACACATATACATTCGGCTGAAACGCGGAGATAAACTCGGTGACACGCGTATAAACTATAGTCGAAGATTGTATGTTGTGACACGAGAGACCTGAAGATTTCGCCGCTTACATTTTTACACGATGCACCAAACATTTCACAATTTAGACTTTTCTCACAGGAGTCGAGAATGAAAGTGGTGACCTTTATCTCGAATAAATTTGTTGTAAGATGGAATCTGTAATTTACATATCTTTTAAAAATTCTAAACAAATATTTTATTTTATCGCGCGTAGAATTAATTATAAAATTATATTTTGTAATATAAAAATATTTTTTATTTTCGCGAAAAAGGGGAACTCTCTCTCTCTCCTCCGTTTTTGTATCTCTCTTAAAACGATTATAAGAGATTTTGTAACTGTTTCGATTCCTGTTTTTTTTTTCATATGTGGTGCTAAACTCTCCATATAATCGTCCGTGTTTTCGTTGCATATTTAGCAGCAAATAACACCTGCATATCTAATTTTCGTCCTATATTTTGTTTACAAACTTTATTTTGTTTTCACATTACACATACAAAATAGAATAATTGCATCCGGTTCTAAGTATACGAGTAAAACATGGTATTTATTTTTACTGTATAATGTAGGAAGAATGCTATTCGTATAAAGAAACATCCCCCAAGAAATCTTTTGTGTAACCGGCAACCTCTCGTTGCGATTACACGTGTATTCATAAACTTCTAATCAAATCAGTTTCAACATAATCAGGTCACAATAACGATATGTAGCAATATATATCACATATTACGCGCTTTCTCTTAGTGAGAAGAATTTGAAGACAATTTTTCCTGGACTTTCTCATTACCGTGTCATTTAACATTTATGTAGTATTTTTGACGAATGTATGTACATAGTTTCTAGTAACAGTTTGTTGAATTTTATTTTAAAGAATTTTATACTTTTGCAAAAATCACAGCCGCAGCTTTTATATAATTATCAATATACTAAATATTAATTATTAAAATATTGAGAGAAATATATTGCTAGGATTTGAAAAGTCTGTTTTATATAATATCCAAAAAAGAAGAATTGAATTTATATTCTTCGAGGGGAAACTCTATCTATAATGACGGGCAAATTTTTTTTTCGCTACTCTCGAATCCAAGATAAAATAATTGAGATATTTGAATGAACGGGGCCGACACATGATAATGTTATGATAATAAAAAATTAATAGTTATCAATTTTATATTTATTCCACAAGATACGATTATTAAAAATAAATTCACGATCTATATTAATTTTATAACGATCACTAATTTTATCATTACGTTCGCGTTCACCCGGCGATCTCATTTGCAACTATTTGAGACTCGGGCACAAGAGTTCAAGTAATTTCATCGGGAAGAATATTCATTCGAAAATGACGTGATTTACGTAATTCTGACGCTTCGGCGCGCGGAATCGTTTCCTACAAGAAAGTTTTGCCGCGAAGAGTCCGCGAGATTGTGTCGATGTGACGCGCATATTGCAACAATCGAGCGCGATCACCCGAGGCGTAAAATAAATGTGTTACGATTAATGAAGCGGCCCCGGAGCGCCGGCTTCCCTCCTCCGCCGAATATTATCTAGTCATCGTCTAGATAATGCGTCGCGCCATAACGCGGGCGAAACTGTACGCTCGATATCGACCATACCTTCGTATATGTATATACAAGGCATTCGTTATCGCATTTTTTTCGTATCCTGCGGAAGTATCTTACTATATATTTCCGTTCTCGGTGCCATAAGCATTCGTTCGAAGCACGATTACCAGAGATTTTTTGGACCCCCGAGGCGCGATGAAATATATAAATAATAATAGGCCAGAGACACGAAGTGAAGTATTCGAGATCCCTGACTATAAGTAAAACCAATTCAATTATTTTACAATGATAAAATAGATAGCTTTTATTTTAATGATTTTTTTTAATGATTTTCTCCCTATGATTAATAAATAAATAACGCCATTTGATTTTGATTACTGTTAAATGTAAGAATACGCATCCCAATTATTTCATAAATATATTTTTTATTAATATTTTTTTTATTAATGTTAATTTCTTATTATTGGAGAATTATTATATTTATTTATAAATTTATTGTCTCATCGGCACATTGGCCAATTATTTTTATATATTATTGCATCGGGGGCTTACTCATTGTGTTCCTAATGCGCATTTTGTTTAAAAAATTATTTTTATGTTATTATTGTAATCGCTTTTATTTTATTACTCTTTTTTTTTCTTATATCTTTTTAATTCTCCAAAAAATTGATTAAAATTGCACAATAACATTATAACGAATATTTTATAAAGATCAGAATTGTAGTACGAGAACAAAAAGAAAAGACAATCCCTCGTAAAAAAATAAGTGCATATTCGATTCGTTTTAAAATCGTTTTACATTTTATTAAGCTATAAAATATATCTTAAGATCACTTTAGATTTTAGAAGATCTATAATTCGCGACAAAAGAATTCAAAACAGAATTCTATTTATGAATTTTATGTGTTATGTAATACAGAAAACACGTTTAAACACATAAAATATATACACGGAAAAAAAATGCTGTTGCTTCAATTAAAGTCTACGTCACGGGCTGCCAATAAACATGCATAGTTCATTCAATGATATTTTTATTGGTCCAAATATCTGAATTATTAAAACAACTATCCAGATATTTGATCCAATAAAAATATCATTGAATGAACTATGCATGTTTATTGGCAGCCCGTGACGTAGACTTTAATTGAAGGATTTTTTTTCCGTGTACAAAATATGTACAATCAGGATAGATGCATTAAAATTATAAATAGAATCTTGATATGAATTTTAGTGCGAATTATGGATCTCGTCTGTGACATTAAAATATATTTGAAAGCTTAATTGAAAACTTATAGATGTAAAACGATTTTAAAACGCATCGTGACGAATGCGCGCTTATTTTTTTACGAGACATTATCTCATCTTTCTTTTATTATACAAGTATATTCTCTTTTTTATATTACGAGTTTTGTTAGAATTCTAATTTCGGTATCGATTTTAATCTTGTTAAATAAGCAAAGGAGGGGTGTTCTTCTGTTTGTCTTGGGCATCGTGAGAACACTCGTTCGAAAAATCGTGCGCGAATTAATGAGCCCCGAAGATCAGGTCAAGGCTCCTCCGCTCGGTTGCGACACAACACGTAGTAGTCCAATTGTGCCCTTGACACAATTTTTCGCCAACACGTCGAGTGAAGTGAAGGGATTTTTACGTGCGATAATCGTCATCGTTTATATCGGGATTAAGGAGACGTTTTTCCAAACTGATTAATTAGAAGATTGCGGCGTAATCTTCTCATGCGAGAGAAGAATGCGCGGCGAAACTTTGTTTGACTCTGACGAGGATCAGGATATCTAAACACGAGCGATATCACTTAGTCTATTGTATTTCGATGAAAAATCAGCTTTCCACAAGAGAGACTTGATTTCTTGCAAGAAAAGATAATGAAATAAAAAATAGAATATATTTTCGAATAGAACGAAAAAGCAATTCGATATTTGCGTAGAATCATAAGCCATTATGCGCTGTGCTAAAAAAAAAAAAAAAAAAAAGATGGTTTTGTTCACGCGAATTATATATGCGCATTTATTCATTCATTTATGTATCGCAAGGAAGCGCGTATAGCTTCTCGGAATAACAGATCGATCCTGCAGATTTAATATGGACAAGTCCTCGCGAGGATTTCGCCATCGTCGCAAAACGGATCGGCATCGACATTCTCTGAACCAAAAAATACGAGTTAGAATCTTTTAGTTTTAACACGATAGTGTACGTACTTACATGTTCTAGAGAATCTGCAGTATTGTATCATACATATACACGTTCTCTCTCGCTCATGATAGGCACGTCGCACGATCATTGCGTATCCGGAGATAACAATTGTCGCACTCGTCGTAATGCGCGATCGTGCCACGGATAATAATTTATTTCCATTCCTCTCTCTCTCTCTCTCTCTCTCTCTCTCTCTCTCTCTCTCTCTCTCTCTTTTTTCCTCTATAACCGGTAAACTAAACTAGCTAAATGATGATTTGCATCTTATTTTTGTATGCATCTATATTATATTACAGAATGTCTATAAATGTATAATTAATTCATTATTATACATGTAAATGTATAATTATTCGAAACAGTCGCGACTAATTAAACTATCGATCGTCTGGTTCGAATTCTTTCTGGCTTAATCTTTTGCGTTTGAAACGATTTTTACATTTTTTTTTTTTTTTAATTGGATGAACCTTTAATTGTACTAATTATTAACGTTTTATGACAGATATTTATTTATAAAAATATATAGGAAGTATACATATATATATTTATATTATATAAAAAATTGTATCGTAAGTACAAGTGTGAAAATTTGAACAAATGGACATTTCTCGTTACTCTTTTATCGCATTGCGAAATATACAACAACGCAATTCGCGTAGAGCATCCGGTACGGATTAAGACGTATGAGTCAATGAAATTAACATTTTCCTTGCAAAACGAAAGCAAGATAAATTAAATGCGTATGTATGTCGAACCCATATGCGAATTAATTGTGTTAAATAAACTTCTCTAATTTTATAATATATCGGACGTAGAGAGAGACTCGCCATTTAAGAGCGTAATTATTTTCTTATTACATTGTGTAACTTATTATATTATAGCGATTTGTATCAGCTCTTGTACGACAAATCTGCACAAAGCGCATTTTAGTTTTAAAAAAATTTTTAATTATAAAATTTGTATAACATCTCTGAGATATATAATCTACGAAATCTCTAAGTAAGATCTATAATACTTTATAAAGCGTATATAAGTTAATTCGAGTCAAATCAAGAAGAGAACCTTTTACTTCTCATCGATTTTCAGCGACGCGCTGAAAGAATAAGCTATATCTCTTATGCGAGACTGATGTTTACGCGAGATTCATAAAGCAATTATGCGATTATTTTTTATCCATATCATCATCGTAGAGTTATGTGTAACGTTTCATGAAAAAAAATTGCGAGAAGAAAGAAAAAAGTATTTGTTTTTACACGCATATATCGCGTAACGCGTTATATATAGTCGCGCGTGTCGGCGACTGGATTTTTCATACGATTTTACTATCATGTTTAGTGATCAACGAATGTGTTGTAAGCATTTAGAGCGAAAAAATGTGAAAAATCGAATCGCCCCGAAGCTCGTAGAATAAAAAAAAAAAAAAAAAAAAAAATACGCGGCCTGAACATTTCCACGTATTTTACGACGAACATTTGAGATTGTGCGCGTTCCAGAACTTTGAATATATTTTTTATTTCGATATTTATAGCAAACTCGAATGTGACAAGTGCTCAATTATCATTTGAGGAATATAAATTCTTTGCTCATACATGTATATGTGCGTCTCATTATTTAAATCCTGTTTTGTCTCGTTTCAGGAAAAAGACGAGAAACCGATCGTAACCCAAATCGATATTTTATTGAGAAGAAATTATTTATAATTTTTGAATATAATATTCAATAATTTTTAATTATTTCTAAATATATATTTACACCTTAGAATTCTTGGTTTTAATTTTAATAATAAACATGTTAGTTATTTTTTTAAATCGAATTTTTCTTCAAAGAAAATTTTCAGTAAAAAGCCAGGAGCTTTTCTCACAATGTTCTGATATATAACGTATCTGTAATTAAATCCCGGTAATTCAAATTTAGATAGGGAATTCCCGAGATATTAATATTGCATTAGTCGTAGAGTTGCGTAACTCAGTTGCAATTTATTCATCTAATTCGCAATCATCGCGTTAGGCCACAAGAAACATGTTGTCGCGTCGTCATCGCGCCGTCATAAGTACATTCGCAGTGCAAAGGACTAAGCGGTCGATTCGCGAGCTGCACTGCTGCAACGGCATTATCCTTGGATCTCGTAACGAGTCAATTAACGACAATTTATATGATTCTATTATTCTATGATGACTGTCAGATCGGACGCGCTCGAACCATTCGGCGCATAATATAAAGGCAGAAAGATTAAGAGATATATAATTTACGACGTGGCTATCCTTCGTGGAGAAGCGGGTATCCGCTCAGGATTATCCGCTTGTCGCTTGTCACAGTCGAAAGCGGCAATTCTAGTTTCGCATTACGCATCGAGACCTTTCTAACGGTTCGCAAAGTTCGATATGCCTTTTGGCCTTTGCCACGTGCTATATATATGATCGCGATTTTTATCACTTCAATTTTTCGCTCTTGAGAATAACTTGCAATTTCAAACTGGTCCCTGCTAATTAAAAATGTAATCTCATATATGTTATTTTAATTCTTTTTAATTATTCTTTGCGGTTTCTTTTTTTTTTTTTTTTTTTTTTTTTACGCAAAGCCAATAATAATGCATGTTTATGACAAATGAATAAAGAACGCGCAAGTGGTCATTCATCGTGTAGAAAGTGTGTGCATATTTCTTTGCCATCCGACATAAAATTAACCGAAAGTGATTTCAAGTTACTTTCATCAAGATCTTATAGCGAATCTCTGAAATAAGATACTCGAGCGTATCAAAAGCTCCATCGAAGATCTCCGATTTATCGTTACGTAACATTAATCCTCTTTTAAATAATTACGGATGAACACAGCGGGATGAGAGAGTGATTTGCTCCGGATGAGAAAGAAAGATATATAATCGGAGCGGGACAGAATAAGAAAGGAGCCGGCACGGAAAAAGAGGAGGAGGTACGGGGAGAGCGAGATAGCACGGTTTGCGCAAACCGCAGTAATTAAATGCAAATATCGCGTGCTGCGCTTGGTAAAATTAATATTTGACATCTGTCGCGCAACTCGGTCATTCGGGTCGTTCCTCCTTCGAGGAATCGACGATTGCTTCTGCTGTTGCTACTGCTCTCTCTCTCTCTCTCTCTCTCTCTCTCTCTCTCTCTCTCTCTCTCTCTCTCTCTCTCTCTCTCTCTCTCTCTCTCTGTCCGATAATGAACGGAAAGTTAGGCGCGCGCAATCGCTGCCAACAAATTGGATAGACTAAAAACATCTCATCCGACGATGGAGAATTAACAATGGAGAAATCTCTCTCTCTTTCCCAATCCTTTTCAGCACCGGCGAACGTGAACTCATCGTCGCCGGCAAAAAAGTAATGGGATCAAAGATGATTTATTCGGGAAAACCGTTTTATATATTCTTCAAAATTAGAATTAATTCACAATTAATTTTAAATTGAAATTGATTAAAGCAAATGATTGATTTAAGAGAATGTTTAGAATCTATTATATTTTTCATGCTTGATAAACAGGTAATCTTAATATCTTATATGGAAGTTGCAGCGAATGTATAATCGAATGTCGAGTTGTGGATATTGGAATAAAAAAAAGAATTTACTCTAAAACATATATTCTAATTTATATTATAGAATTTAATCATCTAATTTTGTCAGAAAAATTAGTAGAAAGAGAAAACTGTGAAAAGAATAGAAAAAGATATAAAAATGTTTAAACCATTCTCTATTCTATCGAAAATTACTACTAACTTTATAATCTTGAAAAATAAATTTTTTCATCTATTCTCTTTTTATAATTCTGAAAATTATAATTGAATAATTATTTATTTTAAAAAATCGCCAGATATTTCTGCATAAATTTATCCCTTCCCATTTGATTTAAATTCTCTCTTATTAATTCATTTTCTGACTTTCTTATTATTTTAATGTTAATTATCTTTTTTCTGATAAAGAAGAAAGAGAGTTTGAATTTCCAAAGAGGTAAATAATTTATCCCTGCTCTTCTCTTCTTTTCTATTGTGACGCTTATTTCCCGGATAATAATGACAATAAGAAGCCCGCCAATTAACTGACCGATCACGATAAATTCCTTCATATTTCTTTATACAATACATATCTAAGACCTGCCGCAATTGAGTAAAAATAGTCGGCTGACGCGATGGATTTCTACTTTTCGGTTTATTTTGTTGAAAAAATCTTAAACAAACGAAATTTTATTTTTCAAATTACCAATTTTGAATCCATTTATCTTCATGGATCATATTTACATATACATATATATTCATATTATATTATTGCATTTATAATTGTACGCAGCGATTTAAAATGTAAAAAGCTGTTTATATATACTTAAAATGTAAAATATGTAAGAAATGTGAAAATTGTTATGTTTAAAATGTAAAATATGCAAAAATTGAAAAAAAAAACATATTGCGCCATGTATCATTCTCCATTGCAAATTGCAGTCAGCACAGCGTATTGCAATATAAAGTAACGTTATGCAACAGAATATTATAAACAACAATAGGAAAGAAAACAACTCGTCCATCACAATTTTTAAGCTGTTTTTAAGCCAGGATGAAGCAATTATTGTGTATTTTCCCCCAATCATAAAAAATATAAGTCTTCACGCAAGTTCTACTCGTTTCTTTTCATATTTATATCCAATTATCGAAAGTATCTTCGTATTTTGAAAAATTCTAGAGATTTCTAAAACGATTCTCGAAATTTTGATCCGTCTGCCGTTTTTTTACTAATTATATATTCCGATAATTTTGTAAAAATTATTATATATTGTTTAAATTTTCACGATTGGTAAATTCCATTTCTTAATTGCCGATAGTTTATAATTCAGTGTCTCGATATATCGACAGAGTGGTATATGGCTTGCAGTTGCAATAGAATGAGAAGCGCTGCAATCTTACGACGAGTCCCTCTCGTAAAGTGATTATCGCTACGTTCGTGTCCGGTGGGCGGAGAATTGATAGAATCTTATGTTTACAAAAATTTCATAGAGAAATTATTACGTCGAGTGACGGATTAATCGATTTCGAAGATGGTATGTAACATGTATAATTACAAAGCAAATCAATATCCTCTATTAGTGATAAGAATATGGATAAATATATAGAGAAAATTATGCTCCAAAATGCCATCTCGTACGATTGACGTTTCGATTTCTGTCAGGTGGTTGATAGACTACACACACTTGATAAATTCGGATGTGATATTTGATTATAAAAAATTGACAGATTAGAGAATTGTATTTTTATATCGCATAAAAATCATTCTTATTAAATAATAAGAAAATACATCATTGATAATTATCTTACATTGATAATGATGCTAACAATTGAATTAGCAATATCTAAATGACAAGGATAAATAGGATTTAAGTATTTAAAACTTTATACGTTTTTACAGATACGTTTTATCCTTATACAAAATAGGGCAGGTAAGACTAGATTAGCAAAGTGGTACATGAATTTTGATGATGATGAAAAACAAAAATTAATAGAAGAGGTTCATGCAGTTGTTACTGTCAGAGATGCAAAACACACAAACTTTGTCGAAGTGAGTTTGACTTCTTGTACTACATGTGAACTATATAGCTACCATATGTATAAAATAAATATATATATTTCAGTTTCGCAATTTCAAGATAGTATATAGGCGGTATGCAGGCTTATATTTCTGCATTTGCGTTGATGTTAATGATAATAATCTCTGTTACTTGGAAGCAATTCATAATTTTGTAGAGGTGTTGAACGAATACTTTCATAATGTATGCGAGTTGGATTTAGTCTTTAATTTTTACAAGGTATTATTCTCTCTGAGTGTTTTCATGTTAATATTATTCTTATAAATAATTTAATAAAATGTGTAAATAAAGTATTAATTTTTATTTTTATTAATATCATGAAGCTTTATATATAACTTGATTTATTTTATTTGTTTTCCGGTATGTATAATAATAATAATTGTTTTAGGTATACACTGTTGTGGACGAGATGTTCTTAGCAGGTGAAATCAGAGAGACGAGTCAAACCAAAGTATTGAAACAACTCCTGATGTTAAATTCTTTAGAATAAACAGACTCAATTTTAGCTTTATATGTTAACAAATGCTCCATCTGAATATGTGTAATGTCCAAAGTGGATGTACATTCATAATATATAGATTATATTGCATAAAACACATACATAAATCCTCTGTGTAATGATATTATTCAGATGAGTTCCAATAATTATTTGTTTCATATAAAGAAGATAATGTATAATAATCTCTACTTGAAGTTTACATGAAAACTTAGAAAAAAAAACATCAGTGCTCAAAACATGACAAACTATTGTAGGCGTGAAAGATCGAGTAGAAAGAATATATAAAAAATGTCCTCTGTGTTTTAAGTATGTAATAAATCTTGTAAATATGTGATAGTGTATCCATAAAATGTCTCTCTTTATTGTTACATATGTATATTTCACGGTATTTATATTAAAATACTAATGTTTTTTTTATTATAAGATTATTTGTCTCTATATGAGATAGAAAATGTTGATTCAATATAATTTTTCTATATTTATTTTTAAGATCAAAATATATATACAAAAAGTACTCTTGTATATAAGAAAGATTATTAAAATTGCCGTCTATGGTCAATAATCATTTAAATACATTTTAATTATGTTGACATAATCACGTTATACAATTGCGAGAACGCGCGTTATAATCCTATTAACATCGTAAATGTATCAAAGATATCTCTAATCCATACAAGACTCAAAAAATAGATCACAAAGTTGATAGTCGCTTAACAAGATCCGTAGTGAAGAGAATAAAAGATAATTTATATTATATAAATATATATATATATATATATACACATAATATACATTTTAGAACTCGAAACGATTTTATACGGTTACTATATTAAGTCGCGTTTTAGTAAACTCGCGATTGCAATATTGCCTTCTGCAATAGAGTACAAAACGTGGCGTTTACTTCTTGACACAACAAGTTAGTCATTCTATCGCCTAAAGCTGCCTGTGCCGAACTAACTCTGCCAAGTTGAAGCAGTAAGCCCGTGGTATCCTCGGCCAACGGAGGAAATGCCAGGCATATCCTCGTCAACGACGATAACACCGGCATAAAAAGAACGAATCGATCTTTGGCGGATAACACACCTAATAGTGTTATCAAAGTATTGATCGCTAGTCGGCAAACGCTCAATGCTTTTGGTAGAGCATATTGAATAGCCAGATGCGAAGCTAAATCAACCGCAAATACTTGTTTTTCCGGCTCGGGCTGCGATAACAATTCCGGAATCCAATCGAGACATATGTGCATGGATGGAATTCCGGAAACCGTGATCGGCAATAATTCCCGTGGATAGCCCTGCGGATAAAGAATATTCATCGTGATAACTGTACTAGAGAATTAATTAAAAATAATTAATTCTATTAAATTTAGATAGTCACGATTGATATATGTAATGATATAATGGATAGATCATGTGTGTGTGATATGTATTATATATATTTTTATATTATTAAGATATTATTTATATCAGATTATATGAAATTTATTATATTACGAACATATACCTGAAAGTGAACCAATTTAGCCAGAGACGGATCGGCTATGAATACTTGATGTAAGTACGAGCATACAACACTCCGTATTTCTCTAAGTGACCACATTTGTCCGGGAATATTCCTATCTTCTGGCGTTTCTAGACATGCTTCCAATAAAATTTGCACCGCCGCACTTTCCTGACCGGTCACCAAAGCTATTCTCAAGTCTTCTCTCTCTGTTTCGCTCGTTAATTGCCCGATTTTCTCGGTCAAAGGCTTGTCTTGCATGTGCCTTGATAACTGAGATCGCGATGCGGCCAATGTTGCTTGCAAAATTCTATTGAATATAATTTATTTTTATTATAAAAATAATTTCAAATGTAACTTTTATTTTTAGCTTTTATTTACCGAGAATCACGTCTCTCAACTTACCTAAGAATCACAGATAAAATCGGCGCGCATCTAAAAACTCTCGTGTCACATCTTAATACTTGCAACGGGTCCAATACGATATTGTCTTGTGTTAAGAAAACATTTTTTACTATTAAATTTTCTATTAATAGCGCATTTATGGAAAGAACCCATAAACAGCGCGGTAGCACGGTATTAAGCCTAAGCCACACTTGTTTGTAAAGTTCTGAAATTTAAAAAGTTTTGCGTAAGTATTTAATAAATAATAAAACTTAAATCTATTTATATATATAATTAATAATTATAATTACTAATGTTAATTATTAATTGAAATGTATATTAATAAAAAACAAATAAAGAGAGCTCTCTTGAGGCACATTCATTAAATAACTGAAAAGTTATTAAATAATTATTAAAATAATGCATGTACCTTGTATATATCTAGGAACTTGTTCATTAAGAATATCTTTAAAATAATGTATGATCAGTTCAGCGTGAGGCCAAATCTCGGTCGGTTTCATCGCCATCAATTGTCTCAATAATCTTCCTGTTCTCGAAGGACAAGTTTTAATGTGACTGAATGCCTCGACGATCGCGATGTCGCTGATCTTCGTGTTCTCGTAACTCGCGATGGGGGAATCTATGTTGATCATCTCGTCATCGAGCCAGTCGTCCACTAGGGATAGATGCGGGAAGTGAATGGCCAATAGCCGGAGAAGTGGTGAAAATAGACTGGCATAATTCATCTGATCCCGTTGAACTAGTTGTAACAAATATTTGATTGGTAATTCGGATAAAAATTCCGTCGAGTACGACTTGAGCTTTTTGCCTTGCGATATAAAGGTATGCATGTTGGACAATCTCACGTCCTCGTATAGTAAGAGATAATACAATAGCAATAACTGAGATGTGAGCGAAGGTTTCGAAGTGTTGTGGTCCATGCTATCGATGTCTACTTGCATGACGTTAACGGAATTCTTTTTAAAATCAAAATTTGCTCCAAATACGCTGTTCTGAAACACCCGGCGAATTTCGTTCTCAGTGATAGGCTTATTCGTATGCTCGGACGTTTTGTTGTTTGTCACTAGGATAGAATTCACATAAACCTCCACCAAAGCCGGTAGAACCGGATGCAGCGGAGGCACGCTCGCACATATTTGCCGATATATCCAATTTTTGATGGGTACTCGATGTTTTGCAAATGCCCGTGATTTCAGCAGCTGATGGATACAGTGAACCGGCAGAAACCCAGGAATATTAGCATTCAGATTCGCCGTGACCGGCACCTTGACGGCATGGGCGGTAACCACCTGTTCGGTAAAAATTTCCTGCATGAAGATCTGTTTGATCCGCGTGAGATTGTTCGGCCTGATGGGTATCTTCATGCCGAGAGTGGCACAAACCAGCTCGCAGATTGCCGATAGCTGATTGCTATGAAAATGTATCGCCATCAACAGCAGCATCTCACCAAAACTAGCCGTAACGCCGCTCGCGCTCTCAAAATAGGCTTCCTCGCGTACCAGCCACTGCACCCATTCGATGCTGCGTTTTTCCAGATTATGATGCCCGATCAGCGAAGGACAGGCTATCAACATGCACAAACCGAGGGAGACGAATCTGACACCGGCCGGCGACGGCGGCGGATGCGACGTTAATAGTTGCACGATCATCGCCACCTCATCATCTTGAAACTTGATGCCACCAATGCCTCTCAGAGCGCAATAAAGCCTCAGCAACGCGCTTGCTTGTACAACCTGCGACTCCGCTAATTGACTGTCCGTGCTCTGAGAAGCGATTGTTTGCAATCGTTTGAGCAATTCCTCCCGCAGCGATTGTAAAGCCGTCTGAGACTCCCACTTGCGCTTCTGGCCATTCCGAATAAACATCGCAATCCACGAGCGTACCTGCTGATCGCTACCTAATAACAAGCCAGATACGAAGGCAACGACGTCACTTTCAGGCTGCGAACTATTCACATTCTCGTGTTCTAGACTCAGAGTAATAGCCAGAGCGGGCATCCTGCATAGTTCCACGCACTTCGCTCTGACCGCCAATGCTTGACTCGGATTCATCTGGCATAGCATCGTGATGGCTTGCGTCCTGATCCTACCTAATGCAGATTCCTCCTGTCGCTCTCCATTAGCGATTAAGTGTGCGCACACCTCTGAAAAACTATCTGGACTATTGGCGACAATCCAGCAGATGATATCTGGACCATGCTTGACATGCAGTAGGGTCTCCGCAATGTCGAGAATGGACAGCAATGTTGGTAATTCGGCGAGTGCTATGCAGATGACATAACTTATTTCCTCCATATAGACTGCATTGTCAAACAGATCAGACTGCTTAATCTGAAACTCCTGATTCTTTTGTAATTCCTGTATCTGAGATGCTATAAAAAGAATCTCGCTGAGTACCAGTCTAATTCTGCGAATGGACTCACTGCGTTCAAACTCCAGAGCCAGGCCACTCGATAATGATTGTGCCAGTATACTATCTCGCTGCACACTGCCAAGCTTTTGTCTGGAAAAGATAAACAATTATATTAGCATGTAATATTATACCCGATATATATAAAAGTTATATATTAAAAACGATAAACTTTAAAGTTATTTTAAAAAGAAAAAAATGTTAATAATAAAAAGATTATGTCTCTTTGACGTGTAAAAATATAATAATAAAGCCAAATATATATAAATATTAACCTCAACTGCTGCTCCTGTCGGACATCGGTTTCGAGAGCGTGGAAATCAATAGATAAGAGAGCAATAATAGAATTGACGGATTCAATGCCTGACAATATCGTCAGAACTTGCTTTCTACCCTCCACACACTCTTTCGTTATGTCAAGCGGCGAGATGAGACTCATTCTAACCAAACACGGCAGGATAGGCCTGATCTCCTTGTGCGAGCATAACGATAGTTCCTGAATATCAACATTTTGTATCGCCGTGAATACTCGCGGCGATACGCGAGTACTTTCATACATCTCAATAGTGAATTTCTTTCTTTAATTATGACGCAAACTGTTTATAATCGATATATCAATTTCCCTTTAATAAACAGTCACGGTGTGTCAAAAATCACGTGTCATGTATGATGTATGATTGAAGAGATCCACTATGACTATATCATCTTTTCACGCATGCGCGATGCAATGTATATAGAAGCACGAAAATATTGCAATTTCGGTCAAAAAATAATAAATAGATAAGTTAATGTTAATTTTGTTATTGTATATTGTTATAATTCGTGCAATATAAATTTAGATGTTATACAAAAAGAACGACTAAAAAACAAAATTATAGATTTGCAAATTCAAAAAGTTAAATATTAGAAATATATTTTTAAAGATTAAATTTTCATATCAATATTTTACATAAATTTTATTTAACTTTTTGTAATTGCATTTGTTTGTGTGTATTCAATGCACATGTATGAAAAAAATAATTTGGATAAGAAAAATAATTGATATTGCAATCATGAAAATCTTGTATTTATATATTACATATAATGTGTATATCATTATATATATATTTTATTTGTAAAAAATGTTCATGATTTTTCAAGCATCTTGAGGATATACAACACCCAATTGTTTGCGAATTTCATCCTCTAATCTCGCTAGTAATAAAGACGTATCGTGCGTCATTTTCGGACTTTCTATCAAACCTACATAGACAAAAATATTTTATATTAAAATCAGTCATTATACATAAATAAATTTTAATTATTATAAAAAAACTTATATTTTATATAACAACTTATATTATAATTTATTTTTATATAGTGTATGTATATATATATATATATATAATTTATAAATTTCACACGAAAGAGACGTATCGCAAAATAGGTTTACCTTTTAGAATACACGCGCGAGCTTCAGCGGCTTCATAGGAAAGTCCGGCAGAATTTATGTAGTTAGTCTTCTCATTTAATTCGGGCAGAGAAAAGTTCAATTTGCCATTCGGTAGATCGACCGTTGTCGGACACCAGAAACTCGGCACTTTTATCATACCCTTGGTGCCGCAGATATACGCCTCATTTGGTAAATTGACCAATGCTTGTGTCATAATGGTCGCGGTACGATCTCCTTTGTAGAGTAAAGTAGCAGACATGGACAAATCGACGCCATTCTCGTTTAGAACACCGGAAGCTTTTATACTCTCCGGCATCTCATTGTCATAGACCAAACAGGCGAATTGCAAACAGTAAATGCCAAGATCCATAACTGTGCCGCCGCCCAGTTCCTTTTTACTGAAAAGCGCAAATCATGCAAAATTTATTTTTGATTAATTAATTCAGAGCCTAAAAAAGATTAATCATTTCATTCTTCAGACAATCGCCATCTTTTTTATTTCCCTTCTTCTACATTTTAATTTAATAAACATTATACAAACCTTATCCGATCTATGTTAGGCATTCCAAAACCAAAGGACGCGGTCACTTGATAAATGTCACCGATATTGCTAGATGCGAGTTCCTTCCTGATGGTGTCGTACACGGGGAAGCAGCGGCTCCATACAGCCTCCATCAAGAACAATTTCTTGCGTCTCGCATAATTGATCAATTCTGTAGTCTGTTTCAAATTCAATGTCAACGGCTTCTCACACAGAACGTGCTTGCCATGTTGCAGCATCAGCATTGCGATATCGAAATGTTGAGGATGGATCATACCAATGTATACAATGTCTTAAAAAAAAAAGACTTTATGTTAAAGTTTAAATGGAAATTTTCTTGCAGCGATAGATGCGTAGAATACGAGTTTTTATTAATACGAGTTAATGAAAGCCAAAGATCCGATGTTATTGTGCGTGCGATATACCAATATCTTCATTCAAAGCCAATTTCTCGTAATCATCATAGGCCTTGTGAATCTTATGGAGGTTCGCAAAATCTTGCGCGCGCGACAATTGTTGCGCCGCGACGGCGATTATTTCGTGCTCTTTCGCCGGCAAAGTACGCAACGCTATTGTGAAATCGTGCGCGATCTTTCCCGCACTGGCGATGCCCCATCGTAGAGTAGCCATCTAAATCAGAGTACAAAATAATTGTTAATTTGTTAAACTGATATATATACACATATGAGATATCAATTCTTTCAATGTATGCATATATATTTCGATATTTCTGGCAAAAGGAAAATTTTATTCTCTTGCGCTCTAGAAATTGTCATTTTTCTTTCTTAAAATTTGAGAAAAAAATTATATTGAAAATTTAGTGTATATTAAAAAATTAGCAATAACGTAATGTAATATTTCTATAGGAATCAAAATGTATGTGTTGTATGAGAAAGAAATTTTTGAAGGAAAAGTGGTGTCAAAAAGATTCTAAATTTTTTTTTAATAACTACCATATATATAAATATATATATAATAACTCTTTTTATATCATAAAATCAAATAGAACTAAAAGAAAGCAATATAAAAAAAATTAATATTCAAAAAGGTTATTTCTCTAGCAATATGTATTTTTCTGCAGCATTATTAGATAAATGCGTAATAATAAACTCCAATATGTAAACAATTAATACAACAATTAATTAAATAACTATAAAAACAAATTTTTTCTACATTATTTAATATTTGTAAGCATTTTTAAATATTCGTCTCGATTCGAATTTCAATTATTCATATAATCGATATAATTTTGCCGAATTTAAATTTTCGATATCATATGGATATGAAAAAATATATACCTTTTGCCATTTTTAATTAATTTAAGATCATTTTCTCTCTTTTCTCCGCATCTAGATTTGAGAAATCGTCCTATTTATAATGATTTTTATTATCCTAGATTGCTTTCATTGACATTCTGTCAGTATTTTCGTTTATCATCTTTATATCGTCTATTTTTGTAGGTAGCTTAACCTAATTTTTATAATTTAATCCTTATTTGTGGAAACACATTCTTAAGATTTTTTATTACAAAGAAACAACGAAAGAAATTTAACAATTTCCAAAAGTAAAAAGAGATAAATATACTCACACTGTTGCAAAATTGAAGTACTTGTCACGACACACTCGAGTTTACTAATCAGCTCTCGCATATAGAAGCCGCTTATATTACCAGCTTGTATGTGTGCCTTATCTTATTCATCGACTCTTAGTCGACCTCCAACGTTACGGATAAAAGCTGTTAAGAGAATGTTTAGTTTATCATTTATTTGTATGTTTCCACACGCCTGATTTTAAATTATGTAATTATCTTATTTTGCTGACATAATCTATTATTAGTCATGTCACACCAAGTATATATAGCAAATACTTGATATAAAATATCTATAAGTAAAACAAATATAACCATATATTTTTGAAAGGATTATGAAATACACACACGTAAATATATATCTTAAATCTATACGTAATCCTAAATAAATCTAATACATAAACATATGTAAGGAACTTTATTTTCTCTTACAAGTTAACCTAAGAATTGTTCCGTGATTATTTTTCCGTAATTCTTGATTGATGAAAATATTTTTCTATACATGATTAATTTAGGTCACGTATTTTGTTGTAAACATAGTTATCTCTCTCAAGGGAAATATTTTACATAAAGCTCGTCCACGTAATAATGCGTGGGGCACTGGTCCATATACTCTTGAATCTGTAGAATTATTACTGTTATCACCTTCCAACCAAACATATCCATAAGGTATCTGAAAAGATATATATCATTAATACATACAATAATTAATGTTATTTGTAAATTATGATTTATAATAATATGATTAATGAGCAGAAAAAAGATATATGCAAAATAATAAATACATAATTCATCTATAAGGTTTACCGTTGTTATATTTAGGCCATTCCTTATGTTATCGCCAGGCAAGCCTACAATTCGCTTGCATATATTTTGTTTCGGATTGGTAGGACATTTAGAAATGACAATGTCGCCTTTCTTGAGCCTTTGTAATCTAACCGATATTCGTTCCATAACTAGTACATCGTTAGTATATAATGTAGGTTCCATGGATGGACCACTGCACTGTAATTATCGACATGCATGCAGTATATTTATCTCATATATTTTTCCCTTATAAAAGATATATAAATTGATATATAGATTATATATATATATGTTCTATTATATAAAACATACAAAGTCGCACATACATGACAAATTTTACTTGTAAAAAATAAATTTACTGTATATTATTTACTCTCTCGTTTTTATGAAACTTATACAACCGACTCTGTTTCAAGACAGATAATATAATACGATGCGTTAAGTTTTGATTTTTTATTATATGGTATATAGAGAAAATTTTCAAAACTATAGAATTAAAAATCGTTTTCCAAGGATGAAAAAGAAAATACGAAATATCACACCTTACACATCTCGATGTAAATTTCTTTAAAAATAATATCGCGCTATATATATTAATACATACCACAACGATATCTCCTACATACTCGTAAACGCAGTACATTACACACGCACATTGTACGAATCCACATGTAACCTTAGACATGAATTTATTCAGCTTTAACATCATGTATAACGGATTGCCACTCGTCTCGACGAGGAAGATTCACGCAAAATGCTTCTCCTCATCTGATCTGTCAAAATCGTGTACATAACTTGTGAATGTCTCTCTTATGTCAAAACATGAAATCACATATATATAATCCATTCAACCTCGCTTTTGTATCTAACACCTAACTCGACATTGCAAGTGTTATTTTGCATCTTGATGGGTCTGTTCCTTTTAGTTGCATATGTTGCTGTATACTTTCTG
This sequence comes from Polyergus mexicanus, assembly GCF_030449975.1. Taxonomy (NCBI): domain Eukaryota; kingdom Metazoa; phylum Arthropoda; class Insecta; order Hymenoptera; family Formicidae; genus Polyergus; species Polyergus mexicanus. Next base: position 9,267,301 of record NW_027223324.1, read on the forward strand.
TCGCAAATTGTACATATATATGTATATTTAAAAAAAAGTATATATATATATATATATATATAGATAATATATATCGGAGGAAGGGAGACAAAAATTTAAAAAGAAACTATACATAATGCGTTGCTAAATAAATAAAATGAATAAATCTTATAAAACTCATGAAAATGTGTGTATTATACGTGTTATAAATTGCGCAATGATACGCGCATAAAAGCAACGCAATCCTACCAACTGAGAAAAAATTCATATCGTTGATCGCGCTCCGGAAACTTCACTTTATATCGGGCTTTTGTCCAGACACGTGTGGAGCGGCAAGTTGTAATAAATGACAATTATTCAAATAATACAATTGTAAATACGAAAAAAAGCGTATATTATTTCTATATTATTTCTAAGCATTCTCGACTCGAATTGCAATTATCGCGGAAATTGTAACCGACATCTATGTGAATTTCGCCGAATTGGCATATATGCGATAACGATCTTTATTCGCGAACGGATGAAACGTGATATTTGAGATAACGCCCTTTTTCGAAAATTGATGTCACGATGAAATGATGTCGCTGTCGATTCTAAGCATAAATATATATATATGTCTGGGAAGAAAATGATTAATCGCTACGTTTGCTATGACGTGTAGTAATACAGAATTCTTTGAATTAGATGAAACTAATTTTTTTACATTCTATATACTCGTGTAAATTTATTTGAAAAGATTTTGAAAAAAAAATCTGTTTCTTTTAGTATACCTTGAGGCCTTGAGGCATAGGGAGAGGGGGTGGGGGGGGGGGGGGTGGAGGAAATTTGCGATAGAAAATACATGCGTAAAGGATACAGTTGAAAGGAGAGAATATCTGTTCTTCTCGCGCGATTATATTTCGCTTCGAGGGGAAGATGGATCGATCCCGAGATTGTCCTGGAACTCTCGCGAAAGGATCGCGGCGATGGGCGGATTTTCACGGGCGAATCGAACTGGAGCAACAACTGGCACGGGTTTCACGGAGCGTCGCGCAGAATCTCGCGATATCTCGCTAAGAATCACCCCCTTAATCGGGCACCGTCGGCGAATCTCGGGCTCGGCTCGCGGTCGTATTCCTCGGCCCGTTCCTGCGCCGTGTATGAATATCTCGCGTTTAGTTTAGTGTCTAGCACAGGTTACGGTCCGACCGACGGACCGGGATATCACACGACGTGCGCGATATCGCGACAAGTGTCGACGGCTCGGTTCAGAGTGATATATACGAGGGTAAAAAGGGTGACATAAACGGATAAACGCGCGCGAGACGTTGAAGGGGAGTGACACGCGACGTGGTGCGTGGTGCGTCCGCCCGTACGCACGCACGGCGTCGAGAACGCGCGACCGATCGCACGCACGCACACGCAACACACACACATACATACATACGCATACACATATACATACCACACGGTATATATTTATATATATACATATATATATATATATATATACACGCACATACGTACGAGGGCACGGAAGGAGGAGACGGCCGACGGTTTCTCCCGTCCCACGGCGCCAATTTAATGGATCCGACCATCGGTTGGTACCAACCGGAGCAGTACGGCCCCGCTAAGAACCTGTGGATGCACATTTGGGAGGTCGAGAAGGGCATCGACGTACTGACCCTGCGTAACGACGCGAATACCGCGATGGGCGTGCGACTGCAGCAGGACTTTCTCGCGCTGGACACGAGCCCGCCGGCGGCTGCGACCGCGGTCGGCACCACGCCGTCGTCTAACACCGGCACCGCCGGCACCACCACGGGCTTAGGTTTGGGTAATAATAACGGCGGCGGCGGCGGCTGCAGCAGTAGCAGCAGCAGCAACAACAACGGCAATGCCAACGGCGGCAATGTCAGCAACGGTAACAACGGCCGCGCCGCCGTTCACGGCAATGCCGCCGGCAACGGCGAGCAGCATCGCGTACCCCACAACGCCTGCAACAATTACTACAATCCGTCGCGTAGGAAAAGCGATAACCGCGCGAGCACTTACGGAATGAATTACAACTACGAAGCCCTCGTGGGCGAATACGGTGGTTGTCCCTGGCGCGTGCCGAATAAGCAGTACTCCAGGGGGGTGATCGGGTGAGTATCCCCGGTAGCCTCTTTTTTCGTTTCCGTCAAGAAAACTCGCCACGCGGTCCATATGGCTATTAGTTAGGTTAGGTCACTTTGTATAGAGTGTCTCTCGATTGCTCTCGACCCGACATATATTCAAAGGCTATACGGGACGACGAGTATAGCTGCATCTAGAAGCGAATAGTACTCTGCGTTGATACCACTGCTT